>NC_034429.1:1194403-1226896 GCF_002078875.1 Numida meleagris | reverse complement strand
TCCCACCATGGTCATAAAGGTTGGAAAAGACCTTTGAGATCACCACGTCCAACCCCAACCCATCCCACCATGCCCACTGACCATGCCCCCTGTCCCCAGCCTCGCACTTTGCAGCAGCACACAGAGGCATTCTGTGCCACCTCTTCCCCAGAGCCCAACTGGGCTGGTTACGAACCCCAGACAATACCACTCAACCCATTTCCAACCTGGCACAACCAGACCCTTTGAGCCACCAGGCTTTGAAGTGAGGTTTTTCTGCTCCCAGAAGGGAAAAGGAGGACAGGAATAGCAGCACAGCCTGGTGTGCTCCACCAGCCCTCGTCTGCCCATCGTCTGCTCCCAGGTACCGCATCTATTTGGGAACACTGTGGCTGTGGCAATTCGTTATATTTAGAGCGTGTCCTATTTGCAGCCTGGATGTGTGTGCACAGAGAGGAAGAGGGCAGACAACAAATATTTTGCTAAGGATGTTTGGGGGGATGGCTTAAAAAAAATGCATTTATTAAAGAAATATATTCAAGGCAGAGCTGGTTGCTGTGGCCTTAGCAGTGCTGTCACAGGTGGGTTTGTGTGTGTTTGGACAACGCACTGCTCTCATCCTGCTCCCAACACATCAGAGGAAGGGGCAGCTCAGCTCCCAGCTCCCTTCCTGCATTTTGTGGGACTTTCAGGTGTGTCATCCCCAAGAGCCTCCCCTGCTGCATCTGCACATCAGCTGCAAAGCTGGACCAGGAGGCACCATTATGAACAAAGCAGGTGCTGTGCTCTGCCCTCCTGTTGTATTCCCAAGTCGTGCAATAACTCACAAGTCTGAATACAAGCACGCAAACCTGGGAGATTTACTCCAAGAAATACAAGCTAAGTCAACTCTCCGTGTTATTCCAACCACGATTTGCCCGCATGGTGCTGGATGAGCTGATGCCTGCATGGAGAAGCACAGGTCCAGCATCATTCTCCTTGTACCCCTGTGGCTGTGGGCAGCCTTTACATTCACATCTAGGTGCTCAGTAAGACAAGGCTAAGCCACAAGCCTTGCTCTCTCCATAAATGAGAAGCTGTCTACATATTTTAAAGAGGTGGGGGAGAAGCAACTCTGAAATGCAAACTGGGGCAATGACACCGAGTGCATCAAGCAAGCACTGCTGGAGGTGGGCAATGCTCAGGGGGCACCGGGCTGATCCCAGCCCACAGCCCTGCTCTGTGCTTCCACCACCCTCCAAGAAATAACCCTCTGAACAAGGCTAAAAGCTGCAGCATCTGCAGAAAGTATCAAGCACAAACAACGGGACTTGCTTTGCCCTTCAGGGAGAGGATGATGGATTTCAGAGCTGCCCTAAGCTGGGTCCTGTTAAACCTCTTCCTGCCCATCTGCTGCCTCTGTGTCACTGATCTCCCACCACTCGCCCTGGGCTGAGAGGGTTCGCTGCACAAAACCAAGGGAGGTGGGATGGAAAGGCTCAGGGACAGGAAGAGATGTGATGTAACCCTCCAAGCATGAGCTGTGACGGGAAAAGATCCGGCTGAGCATATATACATATATTTAAGCCAAGCAGTTTTTGGTGATGGAAAGTTTCATCCTATACCACTTATCTGCAGCATTTCCAAATTGGGCAATGGAGGCATGCATAACGTCCAATAATAACAAGCTCTGCTCGAGGGCTATCATATTGCTTTTAAAAGCATGCAAACCCTCTGCCTGTCAGATTTTAGGAAGTGGGGCCAGATTTGAGCAAACGTCAGTTTGCACAGCCCCTCCGAGCTGGAGCCAAGTCAGAATGAAGTCAGATGTTGCCTTATAGCTGCTGGCTTTCCCCGTTAAACCTTGGCAGCCCCACAGAAAGTAGCACTAAAGGGCTTGAAGACGCTTCCCAAATGATGAATTTAAGAGGAGTGCAATGGCATTGGCTTGGTGATGGGTTGCTCGTGCTGCCCTGAGCATGCATTTCCCAGGACAGCAGAATAGTGCTGCTCCCACCAAGTGCATCAATGCATCACCTATTAGTGTTATTAGTACAAGTAACAGCTCCATCAGCACAATAATAGCTGAAGGCGGTGGAGAGACCTTGTCCATAAAAAAAATCTCAGGTCCCTCACTCCCTGATCCCATCCTAATGGGGAAACATCCCCTGGATGAGCACTGGGCTCCAGCCTGAGGAACCCAGCAGCTCACAGAATGATGACGTTTCCCCTGGTGAATGCGAGCTATGACATGCAGAATTCCCAGGCATGTTGGAGAGGGCAAAGACTTTCAAGCTTGCGTTCACATCAGCCTTTTGACCTCGCTGTTTGGCGGTTTGTGACCCTATGAGTAACCCTTCTCATCGTCTCTGACTCCTAGCTATGCCACGGCAGCTGCTAATGAGATAAAGCAAACACAGAGAAGAGAAGGAAAGCTGAAAGGGGGGGAGAAAAGCTTAAGCATTTGACAGATAGCTGTGACTGAGATGTACTTCCACAATGGCATCTGAAAAATTCATAGCACATCACCTTTAGCCTTAATCCTGCTGCATTAAAACCAGCAGGATAAAGAACCCTTCAGCTCCCCGGGACTTTAGAGGGATATGAGAAAACTCTCCATCCACACCACTGCCTTTGGTCACCTGTGCTCCTCACCCACTGCTGGGAATGCAGCTCTCCACTTACCATAGTGATAAATGCCTTCACCCATACCCAACTCCCAGGTCATGGAGAATACAACTTACCCTATTTCTCCTATGGAGCAGTTCATGTGGCTGAAGCCAATCTCATGATTCATTCTCTTTGTCTGAAGCTCAACACCCACACAGCATCGGCACAACCAGTTCTCGGTCACCCCAACGTGTTCTACTCATTCATCAACCTCCAGTTCTTAGCTAATGGAAAAGCAGAGCCCTCCCCAGCTTTTATGATTAATACCCAAAGCATCTCGGTGTGATGCGACCTCCGTCTAGACTGAAGCATCCTTTCTTCCAGGCCTCTCTTTGGAGGATTCACTGTGGCTTTGGGAAAGCACACATCTGCCAAAGCCATCACTGATGTTCCATCAGCTTGCCTTGCTCTCCGAGCAGCTGTCTGGGGCCATTGGGATCCCTTTGGAAGGCCTTCCTTCCCCTCTGTAGCCAAGGGAATCCAGGTCAAGGCAAGCAGAATTTCAGCTCATACCCTACATCCACACTTTGCCCAGGAGCCTTCCATCCATCAGTGACTACAAAGCAACGGCTAGAATTATTCTGCTGCAGTGACAAAGAACGCTGCATCCTTTGTTTCAGATGATGAATAAAGCCAAGATTCAGACACAGAAACCACGGTGTGGTAAGTGATGCACCCTGGATTCCCTCTCTGCTTAAAATAAGCTTTGACTCTGCTTGCTGGAGAAGTTCTTTCGATACGTTTTGCACACTGAAACAAGGGAGTTGTGGGCTGAGTCACCACAAATATTTTCCAACCTGAACATTCGAAAGAGCAAACGTTTTTTTCCTTTGATGAGCTCAGCCCAGCTTCTTTCCAGCCCAGCATTCCCCCTGGGTTATTTCCCCCACTGAGCTTTATTGTGCAGAAATCTAACAGTGCTGGGTGAGCAGTGATTCAGGCATTTTACTTCTGTCATTTCCCCTGGAGACCCAAGCTCAGCCAAAATCCAGAGCCTTTCCCCCAGTGACCAGCCCACGTTTTCCTCTGTTCGCGTTCATTTCATCGCTTCTAGCACTAACCTCCCGTTCCCAGAAATATTTCCATAGAATTATCACAGTCACATCATTACTTAGCTAAACAGACCAAAAACCCTTTTATATTGTAAATCCATCCCTCCCAACCCAATGGTTGTAAGCCCTATTTGCTACAAACCCTATCCACTGACCCCACTGTTACACCAGTGGCCTCCAGTTTGCTCCCAGTACCCAAAGGGAAGCATCAGGGGAAAGAAAGCTCAGCAGTTCAGTGCTATGCACCAAAGTCATATAGGTAGAAGCTTATGGGTACAGCAGGCATTCTGCTCTCCTAATTTTTTCTTAGAAATACAATAAAAAAAAAAGCACTGTCGAGTGTTTGCTCTCACCATAGGGTGCAGCTCAGATAACCTACAACTTGCAGCAGACGTCCCTGAAGAAGACTTGACCACCATCCTGGGATTTTAAAGCCCATTTACCTCTATTTGGTTGAGCAACGAGTTGTCAAACTTGAAGCCGGGGATTCTCTTCTCACTGCAGACCACTCCCACGTCCTCGGTGTGTTTGCAGTCGGTCACTCCCCATCCATTGGACGTGCACGCTGCCAGCGTGGTCTCCTTGCCATTGCAGTGGACATTGTCCATCCAAATTTTCCCTGACGGGGAAAGGAAATAGAGATGAGACTCAGAAAGAGTGTAAATCTAGATTGTGCTCATCAGTGGTTTGGCTGATTGGACCCTGCCCTCTAATCACACCAAATCACCCTCTGTATTTAAGGCTTCTCTTTGCATCATTTCTCATCAAATCCTCGTTAAATCTTTTCTGTGAGAGCGCTCCAAGTTTTGATTAAGTGTCCTATCATTTTAAAGGCAAATTTTTGCAGAAGATTTAGCGAACCACTGTTGATTGGAACCTCCTGTTATTTGGGTGCTGCTTGAAAACCAATGGCCAGATCCAGTTTCCAGACTGTAGTTACCATTTTTTCCCCCAGCAAAAAGCATGTGCACGTACATGTGCATATATTAAAACAAATTAGGTCCTTTGGAGATGACTGACAGGTAGACAAAAATCAAGAGGTGCCACTCCAAGAACTTGAGGTCATATTTTCCAAGCAAGGAACCAATAGCACCTTTGAGACTCCCCTTTACCAGGTGCTCACTTTCCCTTTGGAAACATGCTGGGCAAGTGTTGCTCCCCTGTGATTTGTCTCCTAAATTCCAAGGACCAACAATTCCCACATTTTAGGGTCCCCAAGGCTTTGCTTGTCTGAAGGATACATCCTTTGGGTAGAAAGGACTGCCCAACATTCAGAGCCACAGAGAGATTTTGCAAGAGCGGTCAGAGCTGTTTCCCTTGGCTTTCCCAGCTTTGTTCCACCAGCCCTAATGCTCAGTTGGTTCATCACCAACCAGCTGATGGATCTGCCAGCCCTCCTCATGATCCCCGGACATTAGGGCCATTGAGTCCTTCCTGACCTAGGAAGGCACAATTCCCCCTACACAGGCTCTCTACATCAAGACTTACCCCATCGAACCAGATGGCAACAAGTTACTGGTTCGTTTTCCAATGTCATAGACTCTTTCTCTCTCTCGGAAATCTTCTCCACCCAAAGAGCCAAAATCCACAGCTTGGGACAACATTCAAGGTTTCATGTTTCACTCAAGTCAACGTTAAGGCCTGCTCGCTCCTTAATGGGCAATTTTATAGGTGTGAGCGCTAACGAGCAGTGCTAAGTAACAGACATACAGCACGTTTATCCCTTCTGGAGTGGAAATAATCTGTCTGTGGGTTACATCAACAGTGTGACAGGCCTTAATGTTTGGAGGAAGAAACTCTCCGCCAGCCAGTATTTAACTAACAGCATAGTAAAAGACAATTAAACAAAGCTGTTGAGTCGTGTACTCTCACAGAGCTATTCTACCTCAAGTATTACCATTTTGAGAACTTATTACTACCTTTAAAAAGGAAATATCCAACTTTCCAAGCTGCAATTGCCCACACAACCTTCACACGCTATTTCAAAGATCACAATAGAAGTGACGTGCAGTTTGGGCCGGGGGTGAATAGCTCTTCCCCATCAAGACCAGCTTGGAGAGTCCCAAAAGATTATTACAAACACAATCCTATATAGGATTCTTTTGGGGTTTTATAGGCTACTCTGCGTTACACAATGATGTATGCCTCTCTGGAGAGGATAACAGGAGGAAAAAGAATTGTACAGCACCACGCAGGCAATCTGTTTAGAGCCCAAACAGTTCACAGGGAAAAGAGCTGGAGGAAGGAGTGTTTAGAGGCCCTGTTTGACTCACTGCGCAGCAATGGAAGCACGAATGGGGAAACAACCATCTGTAAATTACATCTGTGGCTGCAGCTTCCCTTTTCAGTAGCCCTGCTGGCTGCTGGAGATCGTCCTACCCTCATCCCCTGCCAGAGCTCACACGCCAAGATTGGCTCCTTCAGCTCTTCGTCTGGTCCTACATCTTCAAATTTGACCATCAAGTCAAGAACTATTACAGTTAGAGAAACAGCTAAGCACGATGCTGTTGCTCTGGGGGGGGGGGCCTTACCTTCTCCTTTCCCATATTTTGAGCTCGGTAGCCAAGACACTGCCTCCACGTAGCCCAACTCCCTGCAAATCACGTGTGCTGCGTGGATGGAGAAGTCATCGTCACACACCGTGCCCCACTCGCCGCTGTAGAACACCTCCACTCGGCCTTCGTTGTGTTTTCTCTTCTGCCCCGCGAGACGTAGTTGGATTTTGGGAACGTTTGCTGGCCTCTGGGGGGGCTGGTAGACTTGTGGGGGTGGCTCAGGGTACCCGGGGAGGTAGGGCCAGTTTTCATACTGGGCAAGGCTCAGGGAGACGAAGAACAGCACGATGAAACAGTGGTTATGGTTAAAGCCCAGGAATCCTTCCATTTTCAGTGCTCACAGTTCTCAGAGCCAAAGCGTTGGTTTGCAGCTGCCAGTCAGTGCAGGTAGGTGCTGTGTGGCTGTCCTGGGATGAAAGGAAAGCGTGAGTAAGGCTTGGTAAGGATGTGGACTTCATTCCTCCTGCTTCAGAAGGGGATAAAACTATGGAAGACACTATACCCAAAGACTCGACTTGGTAAGAACCAAAGTCAAGTCAATTACTTCTCATGAAGCGGGAGAAGAGAATGAGAAGAAACCTATGAAAACCACTTGCAAGTTTAATCCAAATGGCTTTGGCTGAAGAATACTCTTTCCAAGGCAACATTCTACAGGTCAAAGATGGCATCAATAGGATTTTCCTATTCCTCTACAAATCCAGTAGCTGTGGCACAGAGTGACATGGTTTAGCGGGGATGGATTGGTGGTTGGACTTGGTGATCTCAGAGGTCTTTTCCAACCTTAATGATTCTACGATTCAGTGTTAGGTGCAAGGCACTCAGCTAGGATGGAACTAAATGTTTTCCCCCCCTGCACACAAAATCCCTTTAAAAAAAGAGCACAATCTGTTGCTTAAACAATGGAAAAAACTAAAATGGCAATGAAACACTGTAGTGTGGCCAGAAGCGATGTGTTTCTATTGAAGTCTATTTTCCTAATACCACGATAGAAGACTTATTGCTGCCACTGCACATCGTTTCCTCTGCAGAAAAATCAATGCAGGTTTCGGTGCTTTGCAGGACAGCAATCTCATCTGACCTTGCCTAGTGCTAATGATCTCCAAGGTTTGCTTGGTAAATCAGGACTGGGGCTCCCTCATCCCACAGCTTGGCAAACTGGCCATTGAAGGTATGAACCAGCAACTTTTGGCTCATTAGAGGAATTTATCCAGAGGCGGTGCAGAGCTTAAAGCCTGGTCATTTTCTGCCCACTTCACAGACTCCCCAGCACGTGGAGTGGTCGAGGAGCACACGTGGGGGCTGACGGTTGAATAGTTTCCAAGTGAAGCAATGCCACAGCGCAGTGGGAAAAAGCTCCCCAGCCCTTCAAGCTCCGTTATTTCCTGGCAAATACCAAAGAGGAGGGAGAGGGGGGAAGACTGGGCTCCAAAAGCAGATGTTGTGATGTAAAACCCTCCAGTGGTTTTGCTGGGGCTCAGCTATCCCCAAAAAGTGACCAATAAAACATGCTAAGCAGCCTTTTGGGCTAGAGAGATGTACCAGAAATCCCAGGGAATGACAGTGAAATTCAGCACACAGTTAAATCTCAGCTTCAGCCTGCTGCCTGACCTCAGCCAGAGCTCTGCCTCAGTTTCCCCTTGCGTTACATAGGGCTGGTGGTAGTGAGTATCCTCTGATGTGCTGGGGGTGGATGATGTTTCCGTAACAGCCACATGCATGAAATAAAGGACTTCGTTAAAAGAGTTGCACTGGGTTTTGGGCAGGAAAAGTGAAAAGCAAAGGGGGGGGACTACAACAGAGGAGGTGGAATATGGGGCAAACATGTCTAAGACAGTAACAGTGTGGTTTTCAAGAAGCCAGATACTCACAGTGGTTTCACCAGACTGAGACTTGCACATTTTCATAGAAAATCTGGCACACAGACAAGGTATTTTTCCAATTCTTGCAGGTCAGGAGGTGAGGCTGAGAGGAATGGAAGCAAGCCCTGCCCCATGTCAGACAGAGAGGAAGGAAGTACAGCTTCCTTTCACAGCAGCTTTCACAAGGCTGCTCTCCTCCAGCAAGAAACAAAGGGGATTTCCCAAAGCAAATGCAGTCGGCGGGGCAGGAGATGTGTTCTGCAAAACTGAAAGGCTCCCGGAGCCAGCGCACATCAGCGCTGTCAGACATGCCCAACTTCAAAACCCACCAGCACGGATTTCAAAAGAAACCACTTACAATGTTTTTCATGGAAACAAGATGGGCTCTAGCCCAGAGGATAAATACGTGGGCAGAGCAGTTGTTGTGAACAGGATAACAACTTCCAAGTAACCCCCTTAGATCATAGGGCTGAAAAATAACACATGGTAGTTATAAGTATAAATAACAGAGAGGGAATGACGAGCCCACAGAGCTGCAAGCCCAATGGTCTTCGGGAAATCTGGTTTCCAGTTCTAACCTTTAAACATCTGTTTTGTCCTACCGCGTTTTACGCAGCTGTTGTTTCTTGCTACTGAGTAAATAGGAATTAAACGGCCTCAGCAAACACCAAACAAAAGCTAAGTTGGGTTGAAACCTCTCTCTCATCTCAATTCCTGGAGAGGGAGATTTCAACCCAACCCTAAGTGCCATTATGGCTTTCTCTTGGCATCTGTGCTCACTGGCCTTGTGGTCGAGTCCTGGAGGAAGCTCTCGAGAGATAAGGCACATTGTTGTAATTAACAGGAGATGCCCAATTCCCCCCTAGGTTACCTTCTGGGAGTAGCTGAATGCTGTGCAGCTCCAGCTTGCAGGGCTGCATCCAATTCAAACCAAAGCTCCCGGGTCATTTCACTGGAGGACTGCAGCCAAAAGACACAACGGGTTGGGGAAACCATTTGGAGGCAAGATGTAATGGTTAACAGCTGAGCTCCCTGAAGCGTTAATTAATAACACAGAGCCCTGGAAGATGCCAGGGCCCTATAGGAAATCTCAGCATCGGGAGATCTCACAGTCAACGGGCAGACTGGTGGCACAGACTTCCAGGTTTTAATGGGTACCAATGGGCTTTAGTGGGTACCAACATTACTAACGTAGATTATAGCAAATTTTGCAGGTGCAGGGTTCACATTTGGCAAAACCTCAGCAGGTCAGCACCCCAGGAGCACTAAAAGCCAATTGCAGGATAATTTGCTTTCATTTCCCAAAGCTTAGAGACTTTCAGAGCCATGAAAACCTACAAAAACCCTTTCACCACAGAATTTAAGAAAACCTGGGGAGGATGGACAGGTCCCCTGCTCTACAGAGGAAAGGCTGATGAGCAAAGAGGTATTTTAACAGCTATGTATAAATGCAGTCCTGAACCTTCGCCAAGGGAAATGTCTTGGGGGGTGCACATCTCATGCATCATCCCATCTCTGTTGGGATCCTTTGAGATAGGGCCCAGAAGAAGGGATTGGAAAAACAGCCCGAAATCTCCCCTCTAATCTCATTGAATCTGTGCATCTCAGAAAAATTCTCCCTAAGACCAGAACAGCAGCAATTGCACACGCTCCAGGAGACAACACTGCAGTGTGTACTAGCAACCACAGCCTGCTTCCCTTCAGGTCATGTTACCATCCTAAATAGTTGCACATTCAAACAGTAAGAGACAAAGCTTTCCCAGTGCTTGCATTGCCCCAGAAATCAAACCTTGCATACCCAGAGCTCTTGTTCATTGAGGGGCTGAAGAAAAACTATCCAGACTAAGCCATGATGTCAGGAGAAGCAGAATCCTGTTGAAATATTGAAGAGAGCTGCACACGCTGAGCTCCCTAAGAACAAATCCAGGCTCAGGTTTGCAGCATGTCTGCTTTGCGCTGGCGATTTCCATTGCTTTAGGGCTCATTCCTCCCCTCAAATCCTCTAACAGCCTCCAGACTCATTAATGACATAATCCTAGAAGTATATCGCTTGGTCTCCCCATTCAAAAGAATCCAAGACGGAACATTAAAAACTTATTGAATAAAGAAGCCAGGAAAATACTCCAGGTCTCCTGGCTCCTGTACATCAGACCATAGCACTGTGATGGAGAGTCCTTAAGTTGTAATTTAAGGCTTTGGGGCATGCTCCTGCAAGCTGCTGATTCAGCCCTTTGGAGGGCTCTGGTCTTAAGTCGTGAGCTGATGGACACACACGCTCGCACAGAAGTGTGCAGCAATCTCATTTCAAAAATTATGTTGAGCTTTTGCTTCTTCAGAGAATTCGCCAGGTGAAACTAATAGGCTATTCATCTCCCCACATCAAAGCCCATCTGAGCAGCCAGAATCCCTTTTTCATTTCACCAAATCGTCAGAACAATAGATCAGCTCTGACAGAGCCAGCAACAAACCAGCCTCCCCACTCCCCTCCTGATCCAGGGACAAAAGGAAAGTCTCGAGTGGCTGATTTAGGACTGCAGACCCAGCAAGGCTCTGTCTGATTTGCGTGACATGGAGCATCCATCAGGAGGAAGGAAGAGATGATTACACCCTGACCGCTGCTCTGGGTCACGGCCAGGAGCACAGCACACTGGTATCTGGCCACCTGAAATGCTGCTCCCTATATTTCCAATTCCATACCCCATTCTCCAGGCATGCATCCCACAGCAAGCATGGCGATGGGGCAGGAATGGGATTTCCCATTTGGGAAGCAGTTCTCCAGGCAACAGGCAACTCACATGGACTCCTCTCCAGTCCTATTAAAGTGAATGGAAGTGTCACCACTCACTTTGACAAGAGCTGAGATGTATTATCCCTTCGTTCCAAGGCACAGATTGACTGAGGGTGGCCAGAAAGTCATTGCCACTATTAACCTTCCTCCTAGGGATCCCCAACCATCATTCAGACTGTCTTCTTTGTAACTCACAAATAAGCATACAAAGTGTACAGTGCCCTGTGATGATGGGATGAGATGCCACCCTGCTAGAAAAGTTGCTTTGTTCTCAGACTTTCAAGAGAGGTAGCACAGGGCAATCCAAAAAGCATGCTAAAAGTGGAAGCTGAATGAACCACTGGAGACATCCTAACTGTGAACTACAGTATTTTTCAGTAGAATGCCATATAGGATTCTGGGCAGAGCCCTCACAAGGATAACAGAGATCATCGCAGGGAAACGCTTTGTGCTTTACAAACCCATTGATTTCTCTTGCTAGAAGGATGGCAGAGTCCCAGCTTGCCCTCTGGGAGCCCATGTAGAGCTTACAGAATTCAACCCCTTGCCCTTGAACCTAAGCAAAGAGAAACTCTGATGGACAAACACGCTAGTTGAGAGAGCAGGAAAACAAGAGCACTTTGCTTGTGTTCTGTTCCAAAGGCTACTCTAAACAAAGCAGTGCTTGTGCAGGTTTGCCCAGCCAAAGCCCTTTGCCTCATCGTTTGGTTGGATCTAGGAGATCCAAACCTTTAGAAGCACGCTGCTCTCCAAAGCTGCATGGACACGACAGTAGTCGCATGGCCAAATACCCAGTTCCACGGTCAGCATGTCTCACAAACAGCTCAGCTGGATGCTTCCAAACCCAAGCTGCAACCTCTCCTCACATCTGCTTCTTCAACTGAAGCAATTCTCACGTGCTTCTTTTGGGGAAATTCTTTATTTTCCTTCTCTCTTCCCTTTACCTGGGGTCATAGAGCCAAGATGGATAGAGGTGGGAATCACAGCAACTCTCAAGAAGTACTGCATTGCACAGAAAGTGCTTTGCAAACCGACTGATGGTGATCTGCTGGATGGGTCCATCCACCAAAGCTGCCATCTCTAAGAAAGGACATCTCTGTGCTTCTAAGCAGCACCAGTAGTGCCGGGAAACAGTTCAGGAGAAGAAAGGATAAAAGGTTAAAATGAATATAAAAGACAGAAATGTAAAAAGAAGAGAAGGAATCAGTAGTACAGGAAGGTAAAGACAATGATCTTTGGGGTCAACCTATTGAGCAAACTACAAAGAACGTCACTAAGCACTTGGGGGTCTCTGCTTAACTTGCAAAGGAACAGAACTGTCAGCAGAATGCGTGGCTGCTCTATTAAAAGAGACAAAGACATTGTCCTCTACAGTACCATCACTCCTTCAATCTTTACACAAAGGTAAATACGTGGTTTCCCCCCTGCATTACAGCAGCTCATCTAACATTTCGTTTTATGTCTTCTAACTGCTCTCCACTTCCAACCCAGGAAATTCTGCCCCTGCGAGTGGTTCCATGCAGCCAAAATGAAACCGGCAAGCAGCAGCCCTGCAGCAAATTATTTGCAGCCCCTGTTCAGTACCGGTCTGAAAGCAGTGCAATGTCATAGTTATGAGCTGATTACAGAGATGCTAACCAGGTTTCCTACTATTGTTCCCAGACAGATAAAGTAGGGTCTTTCTGCATAGCATGCCAACTTGCATTGGGTTTTAAACCTTTTCCACCCTCTCATAGTAACATCTCTCTAATTTAAAGAACAAAAATTTACCTAAAAGAAGGCAGAGCCATTCCAGACAGAAACAGTCCCACTTTTCTCTGTTGAATTTTCCAGTGGATATCACTGCAAATCCTGAAACTTCGTGATAAAACAGCCTAATTAATGAAAGCTGCCAGTAGGTTGCTTTGCAAATGCCTGGGGATCCCAAGGATGACAACAGCAAAGTTCCTTAACTATGGATGTATCTGTTCTACGCCTTCTGCCAATGGGAAACATCTGCACCAAAGCCTTTTCCACTGAAAGCACAGCATTCAGAGAGGAGAATTTAAACTGCTTGTAGCTGGCAACATTTACACTGTGTCGATGGCATGCACTGCAGCTTTCTGCTTTAAATCAAGCAGATTGTAATAACCTTAGAGAATATGCATTGCCTCGACTTGCAGGCAGTTTGCAACATGTCTTTTTTTGCTTCATTAGCGCGCGCCTGTCTGCAAGCAAGGGGAGAATAACTTGCTCACAACATCTTTGCAAAGTGACGCTGTGTCTGTGTCATCTCTCCCTTACCAAGACTCAGGAGAGAGGAATTAGTGGAATCATATGCCTTATTGCCAGCTGGTTGAGGCTAAACATTGCACAGAGTGATGGGAGAGAAGGAAAACAAAGAGAAAAAGAGAAGAAGCGAAGTCAAACTTCCAGCACGAGAGGGTGAGAAAGCCTTAATACATCAGCCCCTTCCTCCCCAGCGAGAATGGGTTATAGCACTGCGTTACCTCGGGGTTAGTGGTACGTTGTGTTGGGGGTGACCTCGGGGCTGAAGTTCTCCCTTTGGGGCTGAGCTGTCCGAGTGGTCCCCTCCGCGCTGGGAAATATCCCGCAGCCAGAGGAATACGCTGCAAGGAGCTGCTGCTTCCTGGCAAATTTCACTGGAGTTCGCCAAGCAAACCCCTCCCAAGACCCAACCCCTTCAGCCTCGGCTCATAGCGGGTGATATCATGGGTTGTCCTGTAATCTGAGCACGAGCGTTGCAAACAGGAGGGAAACGGGGGGAAAATCTAGGCAGGGCTGCAGGGAAGGTGGGATAGGAATCCGAACAGCACATCCTTCACAACCAAGCAGATCGCACCAAGAATTCCCCCAAACCCCTCAGTGTCCTGATACTAAAGGCAACTCTCCATTAACAAACAAAACAAAACATCTTTCTAACTGTGAAAACGATAAGAAAACAGGGCTTTGCAAATCTGTTCCAGTGAACACCTTGAAATTATATTTTCTGACCCAGGTTTGGACAGCAGTGCAGCCTGAAACGTCAGCAATCCCCAACAAATGGAAATTTGTTTTCTCCCCAGCTTTGGCCATGTGTACTTGAGTCTGTGTTTAATGGGATTTCCAAACAAGTCAGCAGAAAGTTGATAGGCACAAAGGCATTCACAAAAGCCAACTTTAGGAGGAATATCACCACTTAGTACAGCACATTCCTAGGTGAAACTTAAGATTTTCAAAGGACTTTCAGGCAAACCCTTCATTTTGAAAAATTGAAGTGCTTTATCACTATCTCTGGGTATATTTCCAGCAGTTTAACACCAAATGCTACAAGGACACATCTGCCATCAGACTTCTCCCTCCTCCCAGGTTTCCCCATCGCTTCCTAAATGCCATTTACCCTTCCTGCTCAGAGCACAGTCCCACTTCTCATCCTGAAATGCAGGAAATCTGCATTAGCCCTTGTTCCCAGCTCCTCAGGCACTGATTGCACAGAGCTCCCCTCTCTCCGATGCAACCATTTAGTGGGAAAGGATATCTCAGCAAGTTGGGCACCAGTGTTGGAAGAACCTGCAACATTCTGGGAAGAGAAAGGAGTCATATTGTAGGTTATCCCAAGTCGGAAGGGACCCATAAGGATCGAGACCAACACCTGGAAGCTGGACTAGAAGTGTACGGCAGCAACATAGAATTTAAGCAAGGGCATAGGCACCGTGGAATAAACTGACAACACTAGAGAAGCTCAACTTCACTTTCAGGAGAATCCCTCCTGCTCTTTGTTTTGTTAGCTCTACATGGAGTGGATTGGTCCATAACTGAGTGTTCCTAGAATCATAGCATGGCTTGGGCTGGGAAGGAGCTCAAAGACCCAGCCCAACATAAGAATGGTCCCATTACTTACTAGCACAGCAAGCTCTGAGGCGATACCCACCAAGACAAATTGACAATATGGGCAAGGAGATGCCAACCACGTTCCCATGAGTTGGCAGGGCAGCCCCCCTATGTCAATCACATTGTTAAATAAATATTCAGGGGTTGGGCTTGATGATCTCCAAAGGTCCAGACCAACTCCTAGGATTCCAAATAGGACACTTGGCTTCTTGGTACAACTCATGGAGAGTATCAAGATGTCAAGGTTTAAAGTTGGGAAACCATTCAGACAGAGCTTTGCAATTCTTCTTCCCAGGGAAGCCAACAGCAGCGGTCAATGGGAGCAGTCCATAGCACCCTGATTTTCCTGTAATAAAAAAAGCTGCAAACGGCCATCAGCAGAGCACCACCTGATGGGTCAAAACCTGATGGGTCAAAACCCAGGAGCAAAACGCACCACAGCAGAAGCTGCACCAAACAGAGCTGTTTCAGACTGGCAGGAAGCTGAAAGCAGTTTGGCCAGAGGAAGGAATGTGTGAGCGTCTGCTGATTGGGGCACGGAGAAACATGACGGCCTGCAGGAGGAATGCTCGCTGGATGCCCGGGTCGGGTAAGGATACGAGCAGCAAATGCCATGCAGGCTTTTTTCCAGCTGATGGAAGAGTTCGTGGGTTGCATAAAGTGAAGCATTCGGCAGGAATTCAGCAAAGCTCTTTAGCTGGATTTGGGGAAATTTGCTGCCCCCTTCATACCGCAGCAGGTTAAGACTAGAAAGCGAGCACGGAGCAAAAAGCTAACAAATAAAATAGGAAAACTCTCAAAATCACAGTCTACGGGGGTAAATGCTGCTTAGACTGGGTTTGCATCATCTGATCACATTTAAGGAAATCACTTAAACTTCCCCAAGTTGGAAGGGACACACAAGGATCAGCGATTCCAAATCCTGGTTCTCTTCTAGTGAAGAACCTTTCCCTAATGCCCAAGCATGACCAATTTCGGGGCCACATCCTCAGCCTTGGTGTTTCCTGCTGTATCTGCCTGCAGTGCACACCTTGCCATAAGGACAAGTCAAGACTGGATTTGACCAAGCGGTCACAGTCATGGTCCGTGCTTCCAAAAATTAGCTATGCGCTATTAGATTCTATAATCTCCTCTAATCTTTAGTTCTTTCTAAAAGGGAAGGCTCGTTGCCTCCACAAACCTTATGCTTCCACCCCGTAGACTCTCTGGAGCCATTGGTCCGAATCTCACCCAGGTCAACCCGACCTTCCAAACACACAGAGCTCCGTAAAGGTCCCGGCGATATCTGGGGACCTGATGCTCTGTGAGGTGTTAACGACACGTGGCAGCTTTCACACTCGTAGGCTCTACTGGAACATTGCTGCCATGTGTGATTGTAGAGGCAGAACCTTGCTTCCGTGCTCACCTGATGGAGAACAAACACCAGCAATTGTAGAGAAGTGGGACCATGCATCTCACAGTGAGGGAGAAACCAATATATTTTATGTAACATTTAACCCCTACTGGAATGTCCATGATTTCCCCATGAAACACAACAGTTGTATTTATATAGCAAGCACAGGAGCTCAGAAACAACACTGGAACTCAATGCTTACATGACAGCTACAGCTCCCATGCAGCTGGAACAACAAAGCATCACATCTACAGAGAAAGCACACGTATCTTTCTTGTATTTCTGTCCTTTTCAAGAAAGGTGCGGGGAGGGAGCCCAGTTAATACTGAAATTCCCAACTGGGATGCAAGCTACTGGTTTTCCTAGGCCAAGGAAGACCCAAGGACAAGGCACTTTCCAAGCACTTCTCATTCTTTGAAAGGAAGAGATCCTAGCTGCTCTTGAGCACTGATTCAAGGATGCAGCTGCTGAAATCCAGCTTTCCCCAAGAAAAATCCTTCCCTGTACGTACAGGTTCTTGACAACTCTGTGCTAATGAGCTATCCAGGAGGAGATGGGTAGAGCGTAAAGGGTTTTGGCCCTAAAAGAACATAAAATGAGTTTGACAAGTTGATTCAAGGCAGTGACAGCGTGGTGGGAAAGCAGCAAGAGCTGATCCCACACGTGCAGCAAAACGACTCCTGCAACACAAACCCAGGAAGGTGGGATGCACTTTGTCACGTTATCCTGGGGGATGGCAGAGGTCCTCGAGCTTACCATCCCCTCCCACTAGATGGCAAGAGTCCCCCTTCTAACAGCAGAGCGCACACTGCTGTGCCTAGAGGTCAAGGGCCAGAGAAGGGACTGCTGGCCCCACAGAGCCCTGAGCAGGCAGAACTCACCTGCCATCCTCCTGCTGAAGGATTCATTTTGTTGTGACAGGGAATGCTACGGCCAGAAGAAAGGGAGAGGAGCTGAAATGAACAGAATGAGGCTGTTAAGAGAGCAAAAGGGGCAAGGATGCTCAAAAACACAGTGCACTGGTCTCCACTGCTCACATACAAATGCAGCAACTCCCTCCTTTTCCACGATGCCCATTAAGGACACTTCTGTTTTTGTGTCTTTTACTCAAGGACAGACACTCCAGCTGCTGAATTTGCAAGAGGGCTCACAGCAAGAGCAGAACAGGGGTGCAGATGGGAGCATCCAGGTAGGAGATGCATTATGTACCAGTTCCTTAACACCCCTCACACCTCTTTGGATCAGCAAGGAGCTAAGCGCTTTCAGTTTTCACAGCAGGAGGGCCTGGACATTTCGTTTGTGACTTCTGTGCATTTCCAAGTTGCCCGATACAAGCATGCTGAGCACTCCCTTTAGAAGCTCAGTGCCCTACAAAGCGTCTCCAGTTCAGCAACACAAATTACTCATCACGAAGACACTGCCAGCCCAGTCCCAGACAACGTCCTAGCACCACTTCCCACCAACTCAAAGACCTCCAAGCACAAGTGAGAAAGTCATTGCCATCCTCCCATTCTTTAAAGAGAGAGAGGGTGACCTAAAGAACAGCTGTAAGGATCCAGTCCCCTGAATGCTACACACACAGAAGCTAATGCCCAGGGAGAGGGACGCAGCAAGCCTTCCCGAGGCTCATTTCAGCTTTCAATGAGCTTCATGCGTTATTTGGTAGCAACAATGGCAGAAACAATGGGAGAAGAACAAGGTGCCCGCGATCAGGCATGCCATCGAGTCACTGCTGTTGACTGTCCCCTTTGCTAAGTGCTGCAGAGGGGCAGAAAACCCTTTTGTTTCCACGCTGGAGGAGCTGTGGGCCTCTTCCCCTCCTTACCCCAGGCTCTCCATCTCTCTCATAGGCATACTTTTGTCTCCAAAACACTTCTTCCATTAGGGGCCACCTTTGGCCCTGCATGGATATACTCCATCCATGAAAAACACAGCAACAAGAAGATGAGCGATGCATTTAAGAGGCTGCAAAGCCAAAACCTTCAGCATCATGCTCCTGCCCATTCCAGGTCACTGGGGAAGGTCAAAGAGCAGCACCCTTGCCTCTCCCCTGTGCTTTTCTGCATTCTTACCGGCCCTAAATGCACCTGGAGAAAGGAGAAGGTGAATGGGAGAAGCAGAAGAAAGAAAACAAAGCATGTTAATGCAGCAGCAGACACAAACAGATAAACATTACCATTGTGTCTTGGAAACCTGAGCCCAGGAACAGGTATAGAGTGAAAATGGGTATTTCTAAGGCTCTTAAAGGAATCATGTTTCCTCTCGTGCTTGCTGTTTAATGTAGTCTCTTTAGAGCAAGTCCGTCCAGGAGTAGGATGGGAAGAATTCCTCTTTTTTTTTTTTTTTCCTAAATAGCTGGGAGCTGCAAAATAAAGTGGTTTTAGTCTACAAGTCACAAACACACTGAACATTTCCACCTCCTCCTGAGCCCCTGCTCCATCCTACGAATCCTTACAGACGATGGGAAACACAAAACAACCCCACAATGCACACCAGCCCTAAGCACGAGGATGCTCCAATGCCAGATTACAAAGGTAAGGGCTAAGTTTGCAGACACTTGCCACAGGGCCATTCAAACACCAAAAAGCAACACAGCCCTGTAAATGCAGGACAAGGTTTGGAGCTCAGATGACTGCTTTTGGAAATCTGCACCTCCTCCCCTATGCTTGGTGGGCTTTAAGCTCTGTTACAATTAAAAGCACCCCCACACCTGCCTGGATATTGCCATATCACACCCTGACGCTTCCTCTCCACTTGAATATTAACCCTTTAACATTGACCCTTGTCCAAATGGGGGCTGTGTTATCTGAGCATGCAATTAGAGGCCCTGGGCTCAGTCATAAGCATCTCAGGAAGCACAGGCTCTGTAACAAGCAGCAGTGTCAGTTTTCTGATAAGAATTATCAGCCTATGAGTGCAAAAAAAGTTTGTAGCACAGTTCCAGATGTCAGCAGTGAGATGTGCATGCTCTCCCAGCCTACATTCCCTTCCCAGTCCAAGGAGAAAGAAGGCAGACCAAAAGGAAACAATAACACAACTCAAAGCATCTCGATTTTTAGATGAAGAAACGGCACCTTAAGCATGACAGAAATGGTATCAGCATCTCCAGCTCTTCAGTACTGAAAACAGCATCCTGCTTTCCTGCATTCTCACACCTGCTGAGAGAGAAGAAAGTTTTGCCAGCTGGATGCAAACAGTGAGGACAGGAGTGATTTACACCGAGCAACAAAACACCCGTACACCAGGAGTTCGTATAAATCCCACTTTTAATCATGGACAAATTTGCTTTCAAGTAAAATTAACAGTTTTTAAATAAAATATAAATTAACAGTTCAGGGTACTTAAAAACCAAAAGTAAAAGACATTGTGCATGTCTACTCTAGCAGAAACAAAAGCCTAGGCATGTTCCAGTTCTTTCCACCATAGTGGAGTTTCAGGGCAATCTCTGAGTGACTACGAAACAGAAAGAAAGGATTAAAAAGTGGTGACTTGTGCCACTATGCAGATACATGTTCTGAGATAAAAGGGGAGACTGTCACATATAAAACAGTTGTAAGCAGTTTTATGGAAGCACAGCATTGGGTGCAGTAGATTTTTTTCTTCCCCATCACAGTACTTGTTATAGAATATAAAAATCTGGAAAGCTGATCTAAGAGATTGTTCCCTTGCTGCTTTTGAAAACCCTGCACTTCCTTTCCTTTGATTGAAGAGACTCAGCATCAAGAAATCTAGCAATATGAATCCTGGAATCTGGAAGAGAGAATCAAACTCATTCATCCTAACAGAATTTCACAATCTCACCCACAGGATGAGAATTCACACTCACTTTCTTACCATACATAGCT
Source organism: Numida meleagris (assembly GCF_002078875.1). Lineage (NCBI taxonomy): Eukaryota > Metazoa > Chordata > Aves > Galliformes > Numididae > Numida > Numida meleagris. Next base: position 1,206,906 of record NC_034429.1, on the reverse strand, counting down.
TAAGCTGCTGCTACATACTTACTGACAGTCTTTTCTCGCCCCATGACACACCAAAGTGCATTAATTTAAAAAAAAAAAAAAAAGGAATTTTTGGCAGATATTATTTCATGAGACTAAGACAAACAGGCCCCATGCCCCCATATTTCCAAAACCTAGCTGAACTCCACACTCCGGGCAATTTGCTTCCTCAATGAAGGAAAGAAAAAAAAAAAAAGAAAAAAAAAAAAGGAGAAACCCTGAGGCAAAAATGGCTTTTTGTGTAGGAAGTCCAAGAGTTGTTCTCCACCACAGCATCTCATAAGGCTGCAGAGATCTTCTGTGGTGGGAGGCCCTCCTCGATCCAGAGGGAAGTAGATGAGCTGTTACGCAGCATTCGCCTGTGGATCCGCCTGAGCCTCAGCAGGTAAAGCAGGATGGAGAGCAGCACGATCAGAAAACAGACAAAAAACAAATAGTGATTGTAAACAAAGGAGAAGCTCCTCCAGTGGGAGTGACTTCCACGGAAGTTTTCTTGCTGGATGTCTCTGAAAGGAAACGAGGGGATAACACAAGTCACAAATCAAGCCTTGCCTCCAAACCAAAGGAAACAGAGCCCATCGGAGCAGGACAGGCTTTATCAAGCATTACGTGAGCTACTTCAAACACCTCCTCAGGTTGCATATGTGCACTAGAAGCAGCATCCTGTCTCCCTCTAACTGTCAGAAGCTTTGCTATCAGTGACCATCTTCTCTCATAAAACCCTATCGCTTCCACCCCAAAACTGTCCAGGCATCACAGAAAACCAGCAGTACCTTAAAGGTAAAAACCGTGTTCGGTACAGAATGGCTCCCAGTGTCCATTGCACCTCCTTGTCGTACACCTGCAGGGCAGTTTTCAAATTGCTGTAGCTTGCAGGGAAAGAGAAGCCACTGTGAAATACTTCGTATATCCAGGCAGACTTAAAACACTGGTACCTATTAAAAAACAAAGTGGCAACATCAGGCATTCCATTTCTCAGCAGTTACAGAGTCCCAAAGAGCTGGGGAGCACATTGAGACATAGGAATAGCAGCAACTTTCATGGCTGATGCAATATTTAAGGTTATATTCACACTTCCAACGATTTCACTAAATGGACCGTTTGGACGTGACCTCTCCCTGGCAACTCTGCATGAATGGATTCGCTGTACAAACAGAAATACTCACTTCAACCGGTGGAGATCAGCATGTGATGCATAAAGACCACGGTCAAAACGTTCCCGTAGGACAGACCACTTAGTGGCACAATAATCCTTGAAGAAAGAAAGAAAAAAAAAAAAGACTTAATAGGCTTCTACCTCGAAGAAAAAAAATGCCACTTGGTGAGATGCTCTGTAAATACCAAGGCTGTACATAGCAGTGTCCCTTGCACTGTGGCTAAGCCTGACCACAGATGTCACTGTCTTTTGTGTGCAGCCATTTTGATCCTCACTTGGCATTTGTGATTAAGCTAATCATCAGTAGCACATGAGTTCCTCAGTCATACACCTGGTAATGAAATCTATCCTCAGGGCGCTGCCAAAGCAGGGTACACTATAGCATGACTGTCCCCAACAGATTGCTAGGGGTAACACCCGTGAAACTGGCACAAAACACAAAGCAAGAGGAAAACAAATTCTCACACCTAAAGAGAAGCAAGGGGTAGCAGAAGCGTGGACTTCTCCGGTATCAATGCTTTTCTGCATCCTATTTCCTTTAGAGTGCAGTTTACTATTGTGCTTTAAAGCAGCATTTTAAGAGAACACCCAATGAGGAAAAAGAGATGCCTGGGGATAGGTTATTACAGGATAAAAGAAGACTGGGATCCTTAAAGAAGGAGTTGTGCTGCAAGATTTTCAGCATAAAGCACTTTTGCAGAGCAGCTGTTTCAAGGCAGAGAAAGAGTTTCTCTGGAGAACACTTTACCTTTGCAGCTTTAATAAATTTAGCAGCATTGTAATCCCCTCCCATGCGCAACACGTCCTCAGTGCTGTAATAGAACTCTGAGAAACCATAGAATTCACTGTTCTGGAAGTGCACAGCAGGCTGGTAGACCCCATTAAGAGATGTCTGAGTCTCATTAGTCTTATTCATGAAGGGCTGAATAATCTCACGGCACAGATTGAAGTCTCCTGTGCCCCGCAAATACATTATCTGTCCGTTCTGATGGATCTCATCCTGAGCATCCACGGGCAGGCAGGGATCCAGGTACGGGGAATCCGAAGTCATGCCAGTCTGTCTGCCCAGCAGTCTGATTAAGAAAAGCAACAGCAGAAGATCAGAAACATCTCAGAGCCTGGCGTGAAAGCATCAAAATAAAACATCCTTATTTAAAGAAACTCCAGCGTTGCACGAGGCACGCTGCATCCACTAAGCTTTACACCAAGACTAAACACACTTAAGTTAGGGGTTACAGAAGCTCCATTTCCAAGCAATCAAAGCCAGTTACCCATTTTTGAGCACCGTACTGGTAAAGACACTGTTTTCATATCTCTGGCGTGCTGCATTCCCTCCAAAGCCAAGGAACGTTGCGACGTAGACTCTATACACGTGCTCAGTTTGATGAGCATCACAGCCCAGGTTGAATTCTGCAAGTAAGTTTTTGGCAACTTCCTCCTGTCGGAACACAAGCACTGAGATTAAATATAAACAACGTGAACCAGAACTTGAAGATGAGGGCTTTGAAAAAAAAGAAGATGTCCTTGACATCTTTTTATGTCACTCCTTATGCATTCATTTGCTTGCTATTTGTCAGAGCAAAGCACGTTGCTTTCAAAGCACTGCACTGGATGCCATCGGTCCTTAAGGAAATGCACGAAGCAGGAGTTGCTACGAATGACACTGAAGTGATTTTTCCTCTGAGAAAAGATGAGGAACAGCAGTAAGACTGTAAGCATCACTGGCAGTTGCTGCCCATCCTCTGTTCAGGAACCTGGAGAGGTTCCACAACCAGAAGACCTGCTCTGTGCTGGTTTGCATTCAGATAAAGCCACACGACTGTCATCATCAGTTGCCTGCAACTCTTCCCATTTCCAGTTCACCTCTGGCTGGGGCAGTTTGTTCTGAATCTGAATGCTCATACTTTTGTTTAGCAGTCTGAACGACGCGTTACACCACCTGTCTGAAAGGCAGCCTGGTTATTAAACCCCATAATAATAATGAAGAGCTGTAATGCCACAGGAAGATTGGAAATACACTTGCATACAGCTCGTTACAGCAGTGCACTGAGAGCCAAAACCACGCTGCTTTTATGCTACTCTGACTTCAGATGATTTCTCAGTGACGTTAATGGGAGGTCATCCAATTCTAAAGCTTCAGGCACTACTCTAGAGCTCAGTGGACTGTAATCAGAGCAAGTTACCTTCCCTTTAAGCCTTCCAACAAAGAAATCTGCATCCTATAATAGATGAACTGTGATGAAGATGTAGGTGATATTCTAACAAACTGAACTGTTATCCCCAGGTCAATGCAGTTTCTACCAATCCAACATATGAAGGAAAAAACCCCACATCTTATACAAGTTCTTAAAAAAAAATAACTACAAACAGAGACTAAACTATAGAAGAGCCCCTTAGTACCACACAGATTTAGAAATTGTACAAGCACGCATGCACACATGCACAGAGAAAGAGAGTGGATCCACTTAAACAGTTAGTAACAAGTTGTGCTAATTGAAATCAACTTTTTGAACGAAGAAATACAAATGAAGTGCTTAGCTGATGAAGGACTCATATTTGCCATCTTCTCTCGCCTTTGGTTTGGATGTGATGTAATGAAGAATAAGACTCAAAACAAGGAAAACGAGGGGAAAAAAAAAAAAGGAATACGCATTAAAATAAACCAAAATGAAAAGAAGGAAGTTGCACAGATAATAACCTGCTGTGAAGAGGCAAAGCTTACAGTTTTAGGGACTTCGTATGCTATCTGAGTCGACACTCCACCCATGTCAAGAATACCCACTGTCCTCTTACGGAAGATAGCTTCTTTGTTTTCACTGCCTGGGACGTGCACCTCCACAATTGCTTCATCCTCTGGATAAAAACAACAAAAAGCCACTGAGAAATGCAGTCAGAATGGGCAGAATGCAGCACTGCATTTGTGTGGAGCTGTTTTGGGTAGCAGGGCGGATCACTGAAATTTCACACATATATTAAGCAAGCATCAGCATCTATGCATGCACTGCTTACTAACATCACTACCAAAAGAAATTACATCAACAGCAACGTGCTTTAACCCTTCCCAAAATCCCATTCGTGGCTACTCACCATCATCTGTATGTTCAAACCTTCCAAGGACAAAGTTGATGCCAATCCAGGCATACACTCCTACATGCAGAAGAAAACGTTTGGACATCTCAGTAATATTCTGAATTAATACATATTTAGACATCAAACATTCCCAACCCATTATTCCACGCCTTCTTTGTTAAGTCAGGATTCTAAGGAAAATCCTAATTCAATACATTAAAAACAACTTCATGTCTGGATTTCAGATCTAAGCAAGCACGTTAGCTCCCAAAGAGATTTTAAGCCCTCAGCAAGCTGGGCACAACAAAACACTGCTCTTCTAGAAACCATTTTTCCCCACTACTACAGTTCTTCCATCTCTTCCATCATGAACATTGTGTCTTACCCTCACTCTTCCCTCCTAAAGCCAGAAAATTGCCTAAAATCACTGCTCAACATGGATGAGTTATTGTCACTGCTCATTAGAAAACATTTAGACAAGCCAGGAGATTGCAGCAGATGATTATCTCCACACTCCATCTGTTGCCACTGAGGAATTCTCTCTCACATCTGAACCAGAATTTTAAAAAGCAGTAAATAAATAAGAAATTTCCCCAGTTGTAGCACAAAAGTAATAAAGGTTACAAAGGTTTTGATCGTTTTTCCAACACAAACCTACCTTCCTGTTTCCCTGAAATAACTTCTGCATGCGAGTCCGAAAACAGAAAATCAAAATGCACAGGGATATCAGTGACCAAATCTTCAAGTATTGCCTTCTGCTGGCTGCAAAATTACAGTTTGAGCAGTTAAAAACCAGTCAGAGACACCAGGCCTGCTATTCTGAACGCGAAAAGGGAGAGAGCCAATGACCTTTCTGGGAGAATCCTCATTCCTGCCGTACACAGAATATAAAGAGGAGTCTCTTTGTGTTTGGCACGGGGCACGTGTTCAGCAGCAAAGCGTAGAAGTGGGAAGATGTAATCACTGACCTTCTCAGGAGAGTTAGCAAACTCTGAGATGCCTGGTGAAACAGAGAAACAGGAAAGTGAAGCAACTCAAGCCTTGGGGATTTCCTGTCTAGGAAACCTTGTTAAGTGACACACAGAGCAGAAACAACCAACCCAAAACCAAAGCCTGGAAATGAACTAAGAAATGAATAATTAAAGCTAACACTCAATCATCCTCCAAACACTAAGCAAAAGTTTATATTAGATACATCACTGTAATGTGACAGAAACTACAGCAATAACAGTGGGGTAGCAAAAGCCCCAGGCTGCAGCAAATCCTGACAAGCCCAAACACAGCAGCCATGGATGCAGAAAAAAAGGAAGAAAATTTGCTTACCTTTGGAAGGCCTGACGTAGGCAGGGTCCTCCAGAGAGATGCCCCTCACCTCCATTGCCAACCCTTCAATGAGGGCTAGGAAGGGGTGGGCTTCATCCCTTCCATCACTCAGGTCATTGCATGCACCTGAGCTCCCCTAGGTTGGCCCTGCCTTCCCACCAGGTGCTCAACCACTGCTTCAAGCCCTGACTTAGCATTTCTGCTACAATCCCCTATTTAAATAATTGGCTCGAGTAGCCTTATAGAAAGCAGATTATTTATTCACTAAATAAACAGAGCCAAGTGAATTGACAACTGAACCAGCAGCTGTCTTAGCACACAGAAATCTCTCCTTCCTGCCCACTGGTGTCATGTTGCAAGCTCTAAAGATGTCCAAAGCTCTCTGCAAACAAAACCCAAAGAAATCTGGAGGAGCACCCCACTGACAACCTCTACGTGTCTTTTCCCCAGACGCTTTCAATGCAGTTTAAAGAAAAGCCAAGTTTGGATACAACACTATCTAGAAAAAAATCACATCTCAAAATAACTTATTTCCAGTACCTGGTTTAATTTTCATAACCACTGGTTTTCTATTTTTGTCCCTCATCTGTTTTATGTCCAGCAGGTCGTGTGGATTACCGTTGTGTCTTGGCCAACAATACACAAAAATCCGAGAGCCACTGCTACCACAGTCCACGACGATCCCATAGTTCAGATTGGGGTTGTTTGTATCTGTAGCTTCAGTGTCCGTGACCCGGGCAAGATATCTAGAAGAAAACGTAGCATTACCACCTTACAATCAAGCTCCACGTGCAGGTATCCCTCAACATCAGACTCAAAGAAGCAGAGTTTTCAGTATTACGCTGTCGTTGAAAAAAAAAAAAGTGCTACCCATGAAAGCTGAATTACTGATAAACTGAAAGCAACTTAGATAAGGGAAGCTTCAAAAACAAAGCATGAAGGTCACTCATTTCTTCCCCCATTTATTTATTTTATCCATTTATTTATTTTATCCCTGCCAACCTTTGTCCTTCACATCAAAACTGCATTTCTTTCCTCCCACCAGAGCCTTTCCAACTCTCACCTGTGAAATCTTTTGTCCCTGGACGCACGCCCGTACTTATTGCGGATAACAACCAGCGAGTAGTAAAGCAGAGAGACAGCAGCAGCAAGGATTCCAATCACCACGATCTGACGCAAAGTGGTGTTGAAAATACGTGGACATCCCATGGGAGAGATGCTGAAGTGCCAAGAAGCGGGAAGCAAACAAGAAACGCCAATCCTAAAATTCAAAGAGGATTCTGTGAGGCTGTGATCTGCTTTAAAGATGGACTTCGTCACCAAGAAGAAGCGCGGCGCGTTCTGAAATGAGCCAAGGATAAAGACATGTGCTGTAAACTTCATTCGCTTTGCTCTACCTCTGCTTTGCTCACGCTGATTTGTAGTCAAAACCAGATTTCCACCTTTCAGTTCCTCATTAGGCATGAGCTGAGGAGCAGGCACTCAGTTCTATCCTCAAATGAGATGTGATGTCTGGTGCCCAGACCTTCCCTCAAACAACATCACAGTTTGACAGTTCCTTTGGGATTCTTACCTCCCCATTTTGGGAGGACCAGCAGACAAGAGAGCAGCTGATGCTCCAGAATCAGCCAGTCACATCCAGCTGACAAGGAACAACCATTTTCAAAGCCATTGCTCTTCCCTTCCTGAATTAAAGAACAACAAGAGACACATAATAATCCGGATAACATTACGACAAGCAACACCAGCGGGTCAAACAAGCAGACCCTTTCCCACCATTCCTCACTTGCAAAGCAACACATAGAGCACAGAGTGCAGGTTTAGAGCTCCCCAGAACAAGACACATCTAGACACACTGGAGCACATGCAGGGCCACAAAGAGCATTACAGTTCTGAAGCATCTCTAACACAAGCAGGGGTGAAAACTGAGAAAGTTCTGTCCGGAGAGGCGACAGCCCTCACCAACACATACAAGCAATAGGAGAAGGAGGTGAAGAAGAAGACAGACTCTTCACGGCTGCCCACAAACATGCCCGGAGCGGGCAGCGGGCAGGCACAGCCCCAAGGCCTGCAGCCCCCGCCTCCTCTCACAGCCCCAGCGGCGGGCAGGCCCCAAGGCCCGGCCCACTCTCCCCCTCCAAACCGGCTCCCCAAAAACCGCACCCCCAGAGGCTGAAACCCCTCCCCAAGCTCAGCAGCACCTTCTCCACCCTTGCCTGCTCCGTTCTTGCCCTTATCACCCAACCCGGACCGCTCCACGCCGCCCCGCAACGCCCCGCACCTCCAACCGCGCCGCTACCCCGCCGCATAGCAACCAGCCAGCGCGTCGCTTCCGGGTGCGCCGCCGGATGTGACGCACTCACGCATACACGTGGCGCCAAGACTCGAGGGGGCGGGCTGGGAAGGGATTCCCCGGGGGGCGTGGCTACGAGAAGAGGGCGTGGCTAAACGCGATGGGGGGCGTGGCTAAAACGCTGTGGGGGCGTGGCTAGGCGCGGAGTTGGCGCCAGTTCAGTGGCTGGGGGCGAGCGCTCGTCGCGATTTAATTGCTACGCGGCTGTGGGTGTGCGAATAAAACGCGGAGTCCTGTCAATCTGCTCTGGGGGAAACGTGCAGCTACGTGTCAGCCGTAATAAGTGTTTATAAAGCCAATAATTAATAACGCCGGTACGGACGCGGCAAGAATCGGAGCTTTGCCTTTCAGCATTCCGCTGTGCTCGGGGGTTTATTGTCATCGCCCGCCCCGATACCGGGCTTTGCTAAAGTGGTGGGAAATTGTTCCCCAAAATGCATTTGGGTGAGAGCAGAGCGGTGCGAGGCGCTGCCGCGGAGTGGCGGTAGTGTCCGGAGCGCTGCGGGAGAGCCAGGAGGTGGGATGCAGCGAGGATGCATCACTAGCAGCCCTGGGCCGAGTTTTGCACACCGGGTTTTGCACGTTGGATGGTGCATACTGAGTTCTGCCAGGTTCTGCACGCGGTGTTTTGCACAGCGGCTTTGCACGCCGGGTTTTGCACACCGGACGTTGCACGCCAGGTCTACACGCTGAGTTTTGCACGCCCCGTTTTGCACGTCGGGTCTGCGCACCAATTTTGCATGCTGTGCTTTGCACACAGGGTTTTGCACATCGGTTTTGTGCACCATCTCATAACCAAGGTGGGCTTGAGGCTCTGCTTCCCACCCGGGCTCACCAAACTTCGCCGCTTTGCAATGCACTGAAAGCAAAGTCACTCATCTTGGAGCGTTCATCCCCGTTAGCTGCAGTGCTGTAATTAATTGATCACAGAAGCAATGCAGACGAAGTCCTAATGTCCACCTCCTGCACGCAGACACGCTGCATCACAGCTGCAGCAACGCCTTGCACTGGGTGCAATGAGCACTGGGAGCCCTGCAGCCGTGCTGTGGGTGCACAGCTCTGCAGGACTGCCAGAAATTGGACTTCTTCAGGAGTGCAGCATTGCATCCTTTCTGCGTGCTATATACCCCTTGTTAGATGATGAAGAAATGCAGAGCTGCCGATGCAAGCGGGTTGCCAGAGCCTGCAAGCAGCGCAAAATGGAGGCCCAGGAGGAATGCTGCATTGCTTTGTGCCTGCTAATTACTTCCAGATGTATGGGCTCTGCAGCAGAGGAGGAAAAAGCAGTTTGTGACCATATTTTTTGCAGCACTCCTTTGTGCCCAGAGCACATAGCACGACGCGGACCCGGGGTGGCAATGCTGCAGGGCTGGGCTTGCAATGGGACACTGGGGCATTTGCAATTGCAAATGGAGGAGCGGGGGGTGGGGGCTGCATCCCACCAGGTGCATCCCTATCTGGCAGAGCACAGCACCCACCCTGCCCGCACCCTCTCCAGTATCATCCTACAGCAGCAGCACCAGGGCTGGCAGATATGGGGCTGCTGATCAGCTCCGAGCAGAATTCAGAGTTCTTTTTTGCATTTTTGGGGGGGAATTTTTTTTTTTGTTCTTCGAACTCCCGGTTTAAAATAAATTAAAAAAAAAATCCCGTTCCAGCTGGCTTTTTTATTTGCTTGCCCATTTGCAGGGCTCCCACCTCATCCTTTGCAGCTGAACTCGATGCGTTGCACATCCCAATGAAGAAGCTCAGCCAATGCAAGGCAAAGAGCTGGTGGCAGAGCATCGCCACCGCTTTGGGTGCATCCCATATCCCCTCATTTTGCAGCTTGCCCAAAAGAAAGCAAACTACAGAGCCGTGCACAAAGCCAGCAGCCCCCCTGTACTCGCTGCCACCCCAAAATCCTACAAGCATGGCACAGGGCTGAGCCTTTCCCATTGTTTCCTGAGGGCTCCAAACCAGAAAGGTGAGTTGGTGAAAAAGATTGGGTCCAGGAAGTGAAGCAAAAAAAAAAAAAAGCCTCAATTATACCCAGGGACCGCCTCTCCCCGCTGCATTAATCCACCGAACGAGGTAAATTAGGTCAGATTATGGGAGAGCTGAAACAAAACCCACAGGCCAAATTCCTCGTGTCCACACCTCCCAAGCTGCAGAAACGTGGCTCTGCCCATGCAGAGATCAGTACCCAGCGTGCCTCGTTTTCCATTGCTCACCTCCCCATAGCAGCAAATACATTGCACTGTAGCTTGAATAAATGGGTCAGCCCACTCCGGAGACAAAACAATCCACTTGGCTTCATTTGGTCAAAGAGATAACAAATAAAAGGAGTGCACTGTGCTCGGAGAGCAAGCATGGCACAGAAAGTTCAGGTTTGAAGCAGCACGGAACGTGCACTTTTGACCCATTTTTTTCCACCTAAGGGCAACTCTAGGGAGCAAACCCACAGGGTTTGCTGCAGACTCACTGCTTAAAACCGATTTGTAGGTTTTGCATCTCTTTGGGAGGAGCAAGGGTGGGAATTGCGGGCTGATGGCAAGGCATCTGTGATGGGGAACTGATATTTCCTGTTGGCACTGCATCTGCAGCGTGCAGGATGCGGAATGGCAATGGCTGCACAAAATGCTATGGGGGTTTCTTGGTGTTGGACATGGAGCTCAAGCTGGTTGCATTGCCAATAAGAGTGCAAACGAGGTACGTTTTCTTTGCACCGCACTGCTACAAGGTGCCCTTCCCTTGCCACAATTAGAAGGCCAATTACCTGCTGTTCATCACCCCAATTAATAGAAGTGTCCTGCAATGCGCTGCTGGAGGGCAACTCCCTGCGCCAGGCGTTCCCTGCCCACCCTTCAGACAGCACCGAACCCACGGTGGAAACTGGGGAAACGCCCCCCCCCAAAAAAATTAATAATTAAAAAAAAAAAATTATGTATCTCTCTGGATCTGGTAGATAAACCTCAAATTTCAGGTTCCCAGAACGTGCCCGCCCATGAGCGGGACACTCCTGCCTTATCTGCATGGGTGCATCTGCTCCATCCTGAAGCTCCAGCCCCGATAAGCGCCCTAATGGGCTGGGGAGGGTCCTGCACTGGGCTGGGAGCAGCAAGGAGCGTGTCGCTCTGGGAAGGTCATTTATTTCTTGCTGAATGCTGTTTCACAGCTGTGGCAGGGTGCAGAGGCCCCGTACCGGAGGTCAGCAGGAAGAACTCAAACCTTATGGGTCTGAATCACCATGACTGTGTGATGCAACGTGAGCGCAGATTGCAGCTGTGCATTTCGCAGTGACCTGCTGGCGTGTGGATGAGCTTGCCCTGTGCAAACCTTCAGCCAGCCCGGGTTTTTAGCAGCACAGGAGGCTTCACTCTCTGTTCCATCCCTGCTGATGGAATCTGGGGCCGGCAGCAAGCAAGCTGCTGGCCAAAAGCCATTGCATGAGGCTGAGCTGTTTCAAAGGGAAGGGGGTCTGTACATACATTGAGTTCATGCCGTTGATGGATGGCTCTTATGTGCTATGCCAGTGTGGAAACAATGTCACACGGTGGGAATAATTCCAGCTCTTCTACACAACAGGGAAAAATCCCTGTGCATCATCATGCTGGCATCTCTGCTGCACCACCCGTGCGCTGCGCAGGCAGCAGAGCCTCTGCAGAAAGGATTCCTCACAGCAAAGCTGCTTGAGGTTGAACTATAACCTGGAAACAGCTCCGTATTTCACTCTGATTCATCCCACTTCTTATCAGGCAGCAGGAGCGAAGGCTTTGGGGGAAAGGGCTTATTATGGTCAACGACAACACAACTTCTCCACCCCGACAAACGCATTGGCAACAGAGTACCGGTTGCTTACAGAGCATGAAACCTCGATGAACCACGTGCAGCAGCGCTAGGAAGTGCTCCTGCCAAGCCCTAGCTCGGCCCTTTCCCTGCACGAGGCTGCGTTACAAGAAGGAAGTTCGGCAGGCCGGCCTTGATTTATGGCCGCGCCTTGCCCTGCAGACGGGGTGATGCGGAGGGCACGCACGTGAGATGCAATCTGTGCTGGACAGCAAGAGGGATGGGAGAGCAGCGGTGCAGGGGTGCCTGTTCCAGCTGTTCCCACGGCCATGCCTGTTTTAGGGCGCATCGGGGGGGCTGTGCGGGGCAGCGCAGCGCACACGCGCCAAGGGCTGCTTTACTCTCAGCAGCCCCACAGGCTTCAAAAATAAAGTAAAATAAAATAAATTGATGCAAGGCCCACGATCCCCGCCCTCCTCTCCACCACATGCCCATAACGCGCCGTCTACCCCGAAAGCCCGCGCTGGCACGCGGGAGGCGCGCCGCATTCCCCCAGCTGTCCCGCCCCTTTCCTCTCCGCCCAACAACCAATCCCGTCCCACGCCTCCTTCCCATTGGCCCGCTGCTCTGTCAATCTTCCGGGCTGGCCTCTCTGTGACGTCACATGAGGCAGCCCGCCCCTTCCCTCTACCCAATGGGAAGCGGTGGGCGGCGGGGGAGCATTTCTATTGGCCAGCGCTCTGCGGGGCGGGGCGTGGCGCGGGCGCGGCTTTAAAGCGGGGAAAGGGAGGCGCGCGCTCCCCGTGCCGCGCCCCC
>NC_034429.1:1148408-1194343 GCF_002078875.1 Numida meleagris | reverse complement strand
CCCACCTCGCTCTCCCCTCCCATTTCTGTTCCGGGAATCCCTTTTCCCGGTCCGTACTCAGCTCCAAGCGTATGGAGCTGAGCTGCTCCGTGGGGGGCAGCACGGCGGCCCCCCCGGGGCCTGGGCCCGGGCCCTCAGGTCCGATCCCTGCCCCTTCTGTGCCCCCCCCGATGGAGGGTGAGGATTACGAGAGTCTGCCCAGCGGAGCCTCGCTCGGCACGCACATGTTGGCCGGGGCTGTGGCGGGGATCATGGAGCACACCGTGATGTACCCGGTGGATTCCGTGAAGGTGCGTGGGGTGGGGGGGTGTCCTGGGACTGTGCTCTGCTTGCTACTGGGGGGTGTGCGTGGGGTACGGGGGTGCAAAGGGGATGTGTGTGTGTGTGGGGTGGGGGATACAGTGATACAGGGTTTGTTCATGGGGTATAGAGTTGCGAAAGTGCGTTCATGCAAGGGGTATGGGGATGCAAAGGGGGTGTACGCGTGGGGTATGGGGGTGCAAAGGATGCTAGTGCATGGAGAGCAGGGGTGCAGGATGTGTTCATGGGGTACAGAGCTGCTAAAGGGGTCCATGTGTAGGGTGTGCGGGTCCTGGGGGGGTTACACGCAGGGAGGGCGAGGGGGGTCCTGTATAAGGTCTGGAGGGTTGCATTCTTGGAATGCATGGAGTGGATGTGCATGGAGTAAGGGAGCCTGCAGGCAGTGCAAGGAGAGTGCACGAATGAGGGATGGGTGTGCAAAGGGGGAGGTGCATTCTTGGAGTGTGCGTGTGGGGATGTGTGTATGGATCATGGGAGTGCAAGGGACTAAATGCAGGGAGTGCAAGGGGCGTGCATGCACATATGGAGGTACGCACCGTATCACCCCTAGAACCTTATGCATGCAAGGGAGGGAATTTTGCTGGGGGGAATAAGGCTACGTGTCAGGCTGTGAGCACACACAGGCCCGGGGTGCTCTGCTGGGCTGCTGTCACCCCTCCTTGCCCTCTGCTGCACAGAGCCCTCCTGGGCAGCCTCAGCACGCTGTGCCCGCCGGCTTTGCGCAACCACAGTGCAAAGGTGTATGCTGTGCTGCACTGTGTCCGGCCCTGGCGCAGCAAAGCAAAGTCCTCGTGCGTGAACTTGGAGCAAGGTGCCGTCGGGGAAGTCTGCAAGAGTTCTGTTCCTCCTCTGTGCAAGCTTTCTCCTCCTGTAGCTTTGCAAAGTGTGCATGCTGTAAACACAGAGGTGCTGCTGGTTTGCAGCGAAGCACTTTTTTTCCCAGCAACCTTTGCGCCTTGGAGCTGGAGGGAGCTGCTGCCTGCAGTGAGGTCCCTGTAGGTTCCTTGTACTCTGCAAGGAACCGAGCCTAATTAAGCTCATTACCAGCAATGTCTTTCACTTTCTCAACGTCTTTCTTTTTCTTCCAGAAAGGAAGTGCATTGTCCCTGCCTATCCAGGTGATATTACTGGGATCATCAGGGCATGGCCAAGCAGAGCCCATGGATGCTACGCAAAGTGGTGTCTGGGGCACCTGGATGGCCTCCAGGAGGAAATGTATTGGTCCCAGCAAGTTGTTTCCTCTCAAAGAGAAAGGGAAAAATATTGCAGTTTGGGGGAATTGCTTGTTTCAACCACTTGCACAATTGCTGAGCATGACGTACGACCTCTGGGAGGCTGCAGCCTGCCCTTAGGGCACCCTCAGGGCAATACCTGGCGGCTGGAGCTGTGTGCAGGTGTCCCTGTGCAGCACCCGCCAGGATCACCCCACTGTGACCCGCAGCTCTGCTGCTCTATGTGCTTTGGCACTGTGTGAGGCATTCCCAGCACCGTGGCTGTTTGTTTTGGGAGGGAGATGCAGTACTGGTCGTCCTCTGCCAGCTGAAAGTTGGAGACCTGTGGTTATTGGGAGTTGCTTGGTGTCTGTTCCTTTGCATCGTTTTCCTTCTCATGGTGCAGGAAGACCCCATTGCAACTTGGCCTCAGACCTCACTGCAGCTTGAGCCCTGCTGCAAGGAGCCAGGGGCACGCAATCTGTCTGCAGGGCAGGAGGATGAATGGGTGAGATGGGGTTTGTTGCAGGGATGGAGCAGTTTGGGGGCTTGGCTGCTTGCAGCTCTGCTCCTGAAAGCCTGCACACGGTTAGGGCTGAGAGCAGTGCTCCTGTTTGAGCAGGTTTGGGATGTCTGGGTTTGGTGGTGAACCCGTGGGTATCAGTGCATGGCCAGAAAGAGCAGTTTGTCCTGTCAGGGGATGGTGTGGGAGCTGCCAGCCCCAACCAACCTGTCACCCCACCCATGGTCACTTTGCAGCCACATGTGGGGACCGTGCACTGCTTGCTGGGAGCTGCTGCAAAACAGAATGGGTGACTGGGAGCTGCTCCATGGGTCACGGTGATGCTAGCTGGTTTGTGCGGTTGTCCATCAAAGTGGTGATGCTTTGCAAGGAAATGCAAAGCTGGAGAGCTGGCTCTTGTTAGCAGAACACTTCTGGGCAGAAATCCATCCTGGCCCCATGGCTCGTGCCAGCTGAGAAACTTCTGGAAAGTGCGTCTGCACACTTTCTGTGCTGAACTTTCTGCATAGAGAGCAGCAGCAGCAGCACTGACACCAATTAAGTGCTGTTGCTGCCTTGGAAGGAACATTCCTGAGCTTTCCGGGTATATTTCAGCCTCTTTTCATCAACTTTAGTTGCTATGGCCATGCATCTTTCGGGATGCAGTAAAGAGTGTGTGCTCAAGCATTGGGCTCCCTCCTTTAGGAGTTCTGCTGTGTGATGTGTGGGTGGTGGTGGGCACTGGAGCTGCTGCCCCATGGAGATGCCATGAATCTGGAGCTGGGACTTTTGCTTTTGCTTCTGGTGCCTGTGCTACAGGTAGGGCTGCCCGGACGCTTGCTGCCTTACGCAATGGGATTAATGGAGCATTTCTGGGCTGTTTAACAACAGGGGTGTGAACTCGTGGAGGAGCTTGCAGGCTGCAGATAAGTGCTGGGAGGGCTGCGCAGCAAATCAACTGTTTGCAGCCTTTAAAGGTGAAGCACTGATGCTGTGCTGCTGCGATAAATGGATCCTGGATGGGGCTGGCATGCAGCTGGGTGCTTAGGAAAACTAAGTGGTGTTTATGCATCGCCACATGAAAGTAGGTGGGTGCCCAGCAGGATTGTGGAGGTTCTTGGGGTGCTGCAGTATTGCACGTTGCTTGGGTGCTGTGCTGCTCTATGGCAGTGCATACTCCCAGACATCTCTGATGCATCGGCTCCAGATGCATGCTGCAGTTGCACTGGTTCTGAATGCATCCCAGCAATGCACTGGGCTGGGATCAGATCAGTTTTGCAATGTGAGGGTGGAGCTTTGAGTCTGCAGCAGTGCACAGTCCCAGCTGCAGCTGGTGGGTGCTGCTGAGTCACAGTGACAACGGCGTGGGACCTTGAGCATGCAAAGCAAAGGATGCAAGCTACTCTACATCCATTTTTTTTAAGCACATTGCAAGATTCTGAGCTATTGTTGCTTTTAGAGGAAAGCTTCTGAGCTTTGGTTTATTTCCCATGTTGCAATGTGCTCTACGCTGGCAAGCTTTGCTCGAGGCAGCGAAACTCCATTCCTCAGCACAGCTCCCCTGTGCTAAGGGCAGTGGCCTTGGGGCTTTCCCCAAATGCAGAGCATGTTTTGCTGCAGCTGTGCAACTCTGTGCTCACCTCGTGCATCCTCAGCTGCAGCCCTGCAGGCATCTGTGCAATGAGACCACAGCTTTTGCATGTTGGGGTAATGCATCTTCAGGGAAAGGCAATGCGTGGTGCAAAAAAGGAGAGTTCTTTCAGTTGCAGTCGTGACCACAGATGCTTACAATCTGCAGTTCACCTAGCTGCTCACTCACATCACTTTGCAAATGCAATTCTTGTGTTTCTTTCTAGAGTAGCTACTACAAACGCAATAGCTTGTGTTATCCTCACACACTGCTTTACTGCTCTCATTAATTGCTTGGCTTATGATTCTGGGTTAAAGTCTGCAATTCAGCCCCGATCTCGTGGTCTCAGAGCAGTGGCCGTGGAAATGCCTTTCAGTTTTCAGCAACCAAAGAGATCCAAGGTCCAAATAAGCAGTACTTGGATTGGTGTGATCTCACCTGGAAGCGCAGCCCTGGGATTGCTGCTGGTTAATTGCAGGAGTGAATCAATGAGTCCTTGTGCAGAAGCACTGAGGGACGTGGGGGATCCTTCCTTCTGGGGCTGCTGTTTGCATCACCATTGCTCTTCTGCAGAGCCAAGGACATTAAACCAGGGATTTCCTGGATGCTGGAGGGATTACTTGCAGTGCTGCAGCCCCACTTCCTGTTGTGCTGTTGCAATATCAAAAACTGAGCAGAAAAGGGCTGATTTTCACCCCCCCAGCAAAATGGATCAAGTTGTAATGTTGGTGCAATGCATTGCTGGGCTTAAACTTGATACAGAAGCAAAGCACTGGCTGCAATGCTGAGCTTGTAGCAGCAAACCTGACCTTCAGGGCTGCCTGCTCCCTTATCTGCTGCTTATCGCCTTGTTCATGAACTGCTCTGACCCTAAATGGAGGAACTGGGATCAGCACAGTGCAATATGTCAGGGGGAGAAACTTTGCTCTGGAGCTGGAAGGTGTCCTGTGAAAGCTGCTGGCCTCTTGGAAAGCTTCAGAAAAGCAATTAAGAGGAAGAAAAACCCACTGAGGTCTACTGAGGAAAGATGCAGATAACACCAAACCCATGGAGCTGGTGGCTGACCAGAGGGCAGATGTCCCCAGCAGCTGTCCCTGGGTCCTCCAGGGGGCAGGTTGGGCTTGGGCTTCACCCATCTGACACCCATGGGGACTCATCTTTGTGCCCTTCGAGGAAACCCATTTCCCGATCATGTGCCCTGTAACTCCATGTGGGTATCAAAGCAGTGAGCAATTGCAGGAGGAACACGCTGGGGCAGAGACGGAGTGTTGCAAGCAGGAGGCAATTAGAGCCCTGACTGTGTTTCACCTTTGTCTTTTGAACAATTGCACGTAATTCCCCATGCATAAACAAGAGCAGAGGTTACACATCCACCAGCGGACTTGTAACGTGTTGGTGTTGCAAAGGGAGCATGGACTTCATGGGGTTGTTCTGGCAGAAGTGTGAATAAAGGGGACATGAGTGCATTGGGGTTCTGTGGGTGCTCTGGGGGCTCTGAGCAAAGTGGGCTCAGCAATGAATTGGAAGGAGGCAAAGGACTTCGGGGTGGTCCTATGTGAAGCCAGGGGCTGGGCTCTGTGATCTGTTTGGGTCAGTGAGGCCCACATAGGTCTGAATCTTCAAAATCTTGCATGTAGCATGGAGCACAGGTTACCGAGGCCTCTCCCTCCTGTGTGCTTTGTTGCAGACACGGATGCAGAGCCTGCAGCCCGACCCTAAGGCCCAGTACCGGAGTGTGTACGAAGCCTTGAAGAAGATGGTCCTGACCGAAGGCTTCTGGAGGCCTTTACGTGGGATCAACGTCACCATGCTGGGGGCTGGCCCTGCCCATGCCTTGTACTTCGCTTGCTATGAAAAAATGAAAAAATCTCTCAGTGATACCATTCAGCATGGAGGGAACAGCCACTTGGCCAATGGTATTTTTTTAATTTATTTTATTGCATTAAAAAAAAATCTTGCAATTAGCCTTCCCCTTGTTTGCTTCGCACCAAGTACTGCGAGCTGGGTGGTCTCGCACAATAAATAATTGGAGAAGGTTTTTGCTCTGAGGTCATGACGTGGATGATGCCTGTTGCTACAGCTCTAACAAGGCATCCAGGCATGTTGAAGAGATCATGCAGAAGGTGCTGTTATCTCAGGAGTGTCCAGGCTGTTGGCTTGGCTGGTCCACGCTGAGTGAAGAGGAATTATCTTGTGCTGCATATATGTAGGTTGCTCTGAAAGTAAAGGCTCCTGTTTATTTCCACGGAAACTACAACAGCTACAATGAGCAGAGTAGCTCTGCTTGATAGAGAGAATTCTCAGCTACAAAATGCTATTTTTCAATGTGGTCACCACCATCAGCCATGCGTTTTCACCAGCAGTGAACAAGTGATGCTCATCAGCCATGCTTGTCAAAACCCGCGCCAACAGAGATGACCCGCTGTCGCTGTCCAGTGCTGAAACGCCCCCCCCCCACCCCGCATCCCTCCCTGTGCTCACACCCACTGTTCAGTCTCTGTAGTGTTGATGAATGTCAGTTGGTACCATTTATTTTTCCCCACTCCCTTTGCTCCATGTGCACTTCTACGTCAGGTTCTGTTTTGTCAGACTGCCTCTCTGCTGCCATCTGTCACACAGCAACAAAATGTAATGGGATATCAGTGGGAAGGTTCAACCTCTAGTGCCATACCACCAGCATCCGCCTCTGACATTGCGAGCCAACACCATAAAACAGGAGGCATTACTTTTGGAGCAGCCCTCATAAGACATACAGTATAGTTAATATATATTAGCAACAAAACTTATTTTTTTAATATTTTTATTAAAATGGATAAATAAAAAGAGGCCAGCAAAAATATAAAATGAGCATGATATTTGACATTGTTTTCTTGAAACTGGTTTGATGGCAGCAATTTTAATTCTTAGTAAGGTCTCAAGAAGTTCATTAGAGATTTTTGATCTAATTTTGCTCTTCCTGGGCCTTGTCCTTGACAGTAGTTATTCTCAAATGTACGTGCTGCCGAAAGCAATGGCATAAGGCAGATTGTGGGGTATTTTTTCTTATAAATGTCTGGTAAAGTGACATGATCAGATTTTTGAATTGAATGTCTGATGGCAACTCTATATGTTCCGTTTGAGAAAATGTATTTGTGTCAAATGAAAATAGAGTTGCAGACATTGAATTTCTCTTTGCAGTCTTGAAACAAATTCTCAAATTCCTTTATCAAAACTGAGAGCACGGCTGCGTATTTTTTTGCTGTTCACGGGACTGTGTTAAGGCAATGTATCAAAATGCCTAAGATTATTTGCCGTGACCTGAGTTGCCATGATGCAATGGCAGCAATCTGCCACAGTGCCCACTTGACTTCACCCAACCAACTCAATAAAGAGCAGAATATCCTTTTTCCTTGTTGCTTTCCTGTGCCTGCCCTTCAAGTAGCTACAGGCTTTTGGTACCCACGGGAAAGCTGAACCCTGCATTAGTGGAAAATGACTGAAAGTCAATGGAAACTTCAAAGGGGAAGGTGTGGCTCGAGGCCGTCCTGCAGAGTCGTTAATGGCTGGCTAGATGTTTGCAGAATCTGTGCAATTAGTGCTTAAATGGCTGAAAACGCCTAATTAAAGATGCAGTGAGCCAGTTCTAACCATTGCTCATTCTTCAGTCTGGTGTAGGCTGAGCAAAGCCGGTGAAGTCTTGTGTAGGCAGAGCCCTGTAAGTTGTTGGGAGTAGCCAACATGACATGGCTGGAGCTGGCTTGTGCTGGGCTGCCTTGCTTGGGTTTTTCCATACTGGAAACCAATTGTGTTACTGGGCGCTGTGTTACAGGTGACCCCTTGCTCCCCCAGATTGCTGAAGGATGCTTTTGTCTTGCAGGTATAGCTGGGAGCGCAGCCACATTGCTCCATGATGCAGTGATGAATCCGGCTGAAGGTAATAGTGACCTGCACAGAGACCCTGGGTGGCCTCAGGGTCACCCCAGCCCTTTGCTGTGGGGATACTGCCCATTTTCTGAAAGGGAGAAATCCTGCCCAGGACTGCCTGGCTGCTTTCATTGTAGGAGCCTGAATCACACCATGCTCTGCCTATAAATCTTTGCTGTAGTAGTGGCTGTGGTTTTTCAAAAGCTCTGGGCATGCAGAGCAGAGCTGGTCATGCTGTCCAACCAGCAGAGCAGCAGTAGGGTTCTACCAGCTGGTGGTGGGCTTCGACCAGCTGCCCCCTTCCTGGGGGATGTTTGATGATAGGAGAACCAACAGTAAAATGCATCTAAAATTAATTGGCTGCACTGCTGTTGGGTACTCAGCTCCTGAATGGACCAAAAGCAGTGATAAATTTCAGAAAAACTGTTTTTAATGCTTAAAATCCTTCTTAATCAGAATAAATAACCTTCTACTGACGTCAGATTTTGCCACAAATGAGTTCTGCGTTCTCATCCGTCTGTCATAATGCCTCTGTAGCCTGACAGAAGGGCTCCTTAATGAAGGCTGAGGAATGTGTTGACCCATGAAAGTGTAGAGCTACCAAACCAGGGCTGAGCTGACCCCTTCCCGTGCTTGCTGGGTTTTAGGGCAGGGGATGCAGAGGTTGCATGGATCCTTGGGCTAAAAGTTAGCATATAGGGTGCGGATCACTGCAGAAATGCTTCTTCGTGGGTTTGGAAGGGGATGCTGGGTCTGCATGGCTGATGCTTGGAGCAGCGCTTGGTCTGGGTGTTGGGATGTCCATTGGCAAGGCGCTCATCTAATTAATCTTTATTCCTTTGGTGCTGTGTTGGATATTCCCCGGAGCAGTGGTGAAGCAGCGGATGCAGATGTTCAACTCCCCCTACAAATCCGTCTGGCAGTGCGTGAGGACAGTGCAGAAAACCGAAGGCTTTGCTGCCTTCTACCGCAGCTACACCACCCAGCTCACCATGAACGTCCCCTTCCAGGCCATCCACTTCATCACCTACGAGTTCATGCAGGAGAGGGTGAACCCACGCAGGGAGTACCACCCGCTGTCCCATGTCTGTTCGGGGGCCGTAGCGGGGGCCGTGGCCGCTGCTGCCACCACCCCATTGGACGTCTGCAAGACCTTGCTCAACACTCAAGAAAACACGGCGTTGAGTTCTCTTAACATCACTGGGCACCTCTCGGGCATGGCCAATGCCTTTAGGACTGTCTATCGGCTGGGGGGCATCGCGGGGTATTTCCGAGGGGTGCAGGCACGCGTCATCTATCAGATCCCTTCAACAGCCATCGCGTGGTCGGTGTATGAGTTCTTTAAGTACTTTCTCACAAAGCACAAGCTGGAAAAGAGAACATCCCTTTGAAGGACGTGATATCCCCTCTGCGTGTGCCAGGAACACACCAGGTCCTGGGGGGTGGGGGTCAGAGCTGGTGCCACTTTTCTGTGGCCCTCAGCCACGTGTTCCCCTCGTTGCTTAAACAATAGTTTATGAAATACTTATAATAATATATATATTTAATAACTTTATTTTGGAGAGCCGAAATAATGGATATTGTTTTTTCTCTAAGCTTGAAGTTGTAGTTTACTCCTCACCAGAAATCCTAGGTTATACAACCTAGGCTGGTTGTTTTTTTTTACGGCAAAATACCCTATCATAGAACTTTTATATAAATATAAAATAGTTGGATAATGTTTATCCTTTATTTTTCTATATAGGTATTTGGTTTTTGGGTGGTTTTTTTTTAGTACAATTACAGCTAGATGCTGAGCTGCTTAAAAAGGGCTAAATTCTTCCATCACGTGCAAGGAAGACATGAAAGCATTTATTTTTATAGCCAGATTGGCTTTAATTACACAGCATTTAGTCCCCAGGCAGTGGTATTGTGGGAGTGTCAAGGGACTTGGGAGCCCCTTGAGGCTTTCTGGGGACCTGGGGAGAAGGAATGGGGACAGCCCTGTGGGAGACAGAAGGACACCAAGAGGGGCACCCCAAAATACCTGGGGTGGAAAAAAATATATATTTTTACAAGGAGACTCTTAAAGATGTAGAACTTAAAAGAAGAGTATTTTTCAAACACTTTTCTAAAGGTACATTTTTATGGTGTGTGATAGCTGGAAGTGGCTTTGGTCCTCCCTTAACTTATTTGTATTTTTTCACTGAAGCCCTGACTCCGCTCACGGGAGGGTGGGTTTGGGTTTGCTGCTGCAGAATGCTGGGGTTTGTGTTCAGCAATATTGTGCCTGCTCTGAAGGGAGATCTGCCTTATTGCTCCTCCTGGGAATGGCTCTTCCCAACGCGTCCTTTGTAGAAATGCTCATTTTTGGAGTATGGCCCTTGTGTGAAGGTGGAGAGCCCCAAAATTCCTCGTTCCCACTTTGAGAGGGCAGGTCTACGCCAGGTTGGCTTCTCCCAGCTTGGTGCCATGTCATGCAGAGAGTGGTTTTTTGGACATCACAACCTATTCTTTGGGTCATCAGCAGCTGATGACAAATTTGATGAATTTTAGGGATTGGAGGACACCACTTGGCAGATCTTGATTGTACCTGGGGAAATCTGGGCTGTACGTGGAGCTCACCCTACTGGGAGTAGCTGATGCTTGGGGCTGGTCCCGTCCCCTCACCACTGTGCCAGTGGCAGCTTCTGCTCTGCCATGGATGTATTTTCAGCTTGCTTTTGACACATTTGGACTGACGAGTGTCCCATCAGCCCAGATGACACTAAGCAGAGCCAAACCTTCTGCTCCATTATTTGGAGAAGCTGCATCAACGCACACCTCCATGGGCGGTGCTGCATGTGCCTTGTGTAATTACAATTACCTCTGTGCCAATGACGCAAGGAGGTCCTCGGTGCCTTTTTGTCACTTAAGCTGAACAAATGACTGTGTTGAATGCACCCTTTGTCTTAAAGTGCAAAACGTAACCTCCACTTGTGGGGTTTTGGCTGGAGAAAGCCCCCAGCTCTCATGCACACCAAAGTCCTCCAGGCTGGAGATGCTCCAGCCAGCTGTTGGATTTGGATGTCTTTTTTTTTTTCTTCTTCTTCTTTTTCTATTGACTTTAGAAACTGGAGAGTCACTAACAGGAGCCAGAATTGCATAAACGTTGTCTGCGGGAGATGGGTGGATGAAAATCTTGGGTCATTTTATTGCTAATTGTGGCACAACGTGGAGGGTGACAGCTCTTTTGGTGCAGCTTTGGGTGGCTCAGCCCACGGTCCTTGGTGCGTCGTCCTCTTCCTCTGCTTTGCTTTACATCACTGTGGTTTTTATGCACTTGGAGAGAGTTGTGGGTCAGGATGCAGAGGCAGAGCTCGTTACATTGGTTGCGTGCTGAGTATCCCAAAATGAGCTACCCATCTCTGTCACTGCCCAGAAAAACGTGAGCGTGTCTGGTTCCCTCCCAAGTGCTGAGCAACTGGGTTGTGTTGGGAGCTTGCTGGGAGCAAGGAGCACTTGTAGGTTCATAGATCTCTGCAGATCACCGTGGGTACCGGGTAAAACCAGTTGGAAATGGGACAGCTGTACCCAATTGGTCTAAAAATTGCAGAAATTTAATGGGTTTCCTGCTGGATCGCTGCATTAAAGCCCCCCCAACCAAAGCTCCTCATCTCTCCTTGTGTTGTTTGAAAGTTTTGCTGCGAGTCTGAAGTTTTATTTTAACCTGGTATGTGAATTGTGTACTGCTGCTTTATCTGCAACAAACGCACATATATTTAAGGGAGGATTTATAACTTCGTCTGCAGTTTTGTTGTTGGTATTTTTTTTTTTTTTGGCTGCCTTGGAATTTAATGTGTTCTCGTGATGTATATTTAACATTGCAGGAGTTCATCTGTGAGATGCTGCTACAGTTGTATCACTGGAACTCGAGGAAATAATAAAATATATATATATATTCTGATTTTTGTCCTTCTCGGCTTGGTGCTCATGGTTGTTCTTAGCCATGTACTGGGGAACTGGTGCCTTCTAGTGGTGTCCCGTGGTGTAAAGCTCTTCACTATTGCTCTCAAGGAAGCAAGTCCTATTCTTTTTTGTTTTACAGTAGTTTTGCAGCCCTGGCACGTGTGTCTTGTGGGCTGGTGCTCCTCTGGGTACTGCTGGAAGGTTTGGGAGAGGGATTCCTCCTGCTGCAGAGCTGGCTGCTCAGATTTGCAGAGGGAAGCTGCATGTTTTGGCTGCTGGGCAGCAAAGCAGAAGAGTGGCTTTTCCTATATGCAAGAAAACAGATGGGTTAGAGGCACTGGGGAGCTGCTCGGTTGAAGGAACGTCCATTTCAATGGGGAATGTGTAATTTGCACGGCAGTTCTTCCCTCAAGAAAATGGAGAAGACAAATTCTTTGGTGCAGTTTCCATGACTCATTGCCATGTCTACGCCTCTCCCCAAGGTGCTGCTGCAGGGCTGAAACGATCTCACTGTGATTTCTAACCATGGGTTTGGTGTTGGCTGCTGTTTTTCGGACATGGGAGGGCAGCTTGCATTTTTTTAAAAATATATTTTTATTTTTTAATCTTCTGTGCAAATAAAGGAGGTGCAGCAACCCATCAATGTCCCAGGGTGGAGATGTGCTCATGAGACAAGATCAAAAGATAAAGTGCTCTTGAAGCTCAGCAAGATGTTTTGGACTGCTTTATGTTTCTATTTACATTGTAGGGTCAATATCGAATCCCTTTTTCCCCGTGCATAGTGCAGTGCTGAGAGGTGAGGTTTGGGTTTTGAAGAGCTGGTGATGGTGGATATTGAGATTGAGTTGGCAGATATTGAGAAAAAAATAATATATATATACACGTAATTATTTAGGAAGATGTGGGGTTGCTATGGAGCTGGTAATAGGCCTGAGTTTTCTCTTACAGGTGCAAGGAAGGGACTGTGATTTTTAACACTGATAATTATCTGATTCCACCGAGTCTTCTCCCATACATGGAGGAAGTATGTCTTCAACCCCAAGTGCTCAAGCACTGCTGAAAGCATGATGGGTCATTAGTGAGACAAAGCTTTCATTTTTCCGTAAAAAGTTGCGCGTTCCAGAGAGGATTTGTTTCTCTAATTGACACTAATGGTTTCTTTGGAACCAGTACAGATTATTGTGTAAATATCCTTTGAGGGTATTTTTGAAATACGTGTTATTTATCCGGTAGGCTGCAGCAAGCCCTTAAACTTGTAGGATTTCCTGCAGCAAGGAGCTGTAGGGTGGTGGATATCGGCTGTGCTCCATTCTGTCATTATACAGAAGCATTGGGTGGGCACCGATAAATAAATTCCTTTCTCCTGTGCAGTCTACATCCTACAGACTCCCACACTGATGTCTTCTTCTGGGGGTCTGTAGATATGTGAGATAAGTAGAAAAGGAGAAAAATACGAAAAACATCAGCTGTGATATGTTGGATGGTGGTGATGACCATGGCCATGGCCCCATTGTGGAGTCCCCATTGGGTGCAGTGCTTTGTGCCGTGGTGCTCTGCACCACCAAAGCCTTTGGGGTTCTCACTGAAGTCATTTGATTAATCCAGGATCTAGGCTGTGTTTGTTCACCGCCTGCGATTATCATCTCGTTTGCCCCATTCTTTGTTTCTCGTCAAATATTGTTCCTGCTTTAAAGGGTAATGAACATAAAGGCAAATATCTCACCTTTTCCCTCTTGAAATCTCATTAAGCTGCGTGTTTACCTTGGATGACAAGATGCAGCACACGGAGTGAAAGGTTTTCCGGCCACACCTTCCCTGCTATCTTACTCTGTGCACAAAAGGAATAAAAACATTTGCATTTATCCACCAGACTTAACTCCTTTCAAAGCCCAGGGGATCTGTTTGAAAGTGTTTTCCTCTGGGCTCAACAGGTGTAGAGCTGTTGTAGAGCATTGCTGAGCCCTGGTTGCAAATGGATGTGGAGGTGAGAATGAATTTCAGCCCCAAATACTGACCAATTTTGGCAGGTCCCCCACCATCCGTGTACATCCCCAATGTAGCACCCTCACTTCGCTTCTCTTACGGATGGAGAGGCTCCCAACATGAGTTGTTTTGATGGGGGGCAGGAATTCAGGCTTTTCCCATTTTCTTTTGGATGTGCTGCAATTTGCACAGCAAAATCTGTTTTTCTTTTATTGCCTGAAGGAAATAGAACTCGTCAAAAGATGGAGGTCTGCAATGGCCACCGTGGCCCATGTGCAGTAGAGCACATTGGGTTGAGCTGCATCTTCCAAGGGCACCACAAAGGCTCCCCAGCTCCTGCTCCAAAATTGCTGCCCTAAAGTTAGAATTGCAGAATCACTGAGGTTGGAAAAGAACGCTAAAATCATCAAGTCCAACCATCAATTCTCATTTTATTCTACTAATTACATGCAAAAAGGAAAAAAAAGTCAGGTTTCCCTGTTGCCTCTGGCGATGGGGGATGAGGTTGTGGATTTAGACTGCAGCTCTGAGTCTGAGAAGCATTGCTGTTGGCTGCAATGGTGACCATTGTCAGCTTCTTGTTTAATTAAGCTGATTGAGTGGCTGGTCTTGGATTGAGGTGGGAAATAATCTGAATCCTGCTGGATTTGGTACCTCTTTATACTTGCATCATCGATGACATCATATCATCTTCAGTATCATTAGTGATGGGGCAAGAGGTGATGGCTCTGAGTTGTGCCAGGGAAAGTTTAGATTGGATATTAGGAGCTGTTCAAGAACCGTGGAGATGTGGCACTGAGAGACATGGTCAGTGGGCATGGTGGGATGGGTTGGGTTTGGAGTTGGTGACCTTGGAGGTCTTTTCCAAGCTCAATGACTCTGTTATGCTATGGTTGTGGTGGAGATGGATTGATGGTTGGACATGATGACCTTAGCGGCCTCATCCAACCTTTATAATTCTATGTTTCTCATCTATGCCAATACCCAGCAGCCAGATATGGGATTAATATTACCTGGTTGGCATAAATGGAGCCCATGCTGTGCTCGTTTTGGACCCAATGGGTGGAAAACACATGGGATTGCAAAACCTGCTGCTGGCACCGCAGTGTTTGCAAAGCTTTCGGACATCCTCCCGCAGAGGAAGCTGTGCTGGGTGGACCTGAGAGCAGTTCTGCCCTGTGCAAACCCCACAAATCTCCAACGCAGCAGCCGGCAGCCTTGGCTGCTCCCACCCAGGCTCTGTTTGCAGAGAGACTTGCCCTAATCCCTCTGCTTTCCGCCAGGGCACAAGGAGGACCCCTCTGCGTTCACCTGCAGATGGGTGGAAAAGTACCATGGGAAACTGCAGAGCGATGTGTTTTCCTTGTTTCTAGCCACGGTTTGTGCTCATTCCCAGGGAAAATGGGCTGACTGATCCCTCAGAGTTTGTACTGCCTGGAGCAGAGGGATGCTGAGAAATAATCTGCTTTTCTGCAAAGCTACTTGCTGCAAAAGGCTCTGAGCGCAGGGAGTTGGTGGGGAGCCCTTGTGTGGTGCCAGCTCTTGGAAATCCAGACCATGGCAAAGGAAGAGGAAAAAGGAGGAAAAGAACTGAGCCAAGGCAGCCACTGCAGCAGCGTGAGCATCACCCCCAGATCTTTATCTCCTCTCATTGCTATTAGGCTGTGACTTCTGCATAGAGCAGACAACATGATGGCTTTGGAACATGTTTTTGAATGAAGTGCCTAGATGCCCTCTGAGGGATTTTGGGTGCTACTGTGGTTTGGGGGTCCATGGTGGGGCCATGGTGAGCTGATACATGGTGTCCCCTTAGCCCCCACTTTCTTCTTTTTGGGATAACGCAACAAACCCAGAGCTCAGGCTCTAGTATATGGCTCTGAAACTCTATTTTCTTTCATTTTTCCTCTGAATCTGGAGCTTCCCAACCCAAACGTGACCCATTCATGTTCAGACCGTAACAGAAGAAAGAGGAGGAATGTGCCTTGGATGCCTTTTTGTGAAAGACAGTGAATGAGATTCGCACAGGAATGCCATGAGAGCCAATCTGGAGAGCTGTGTTCTGCCACAACTCAAAGGGCTCTAAAAAAAATATATATATATATATATGTGTGTGTGTTTGTTTTCATTTTCATTCCCTCTCAGTTCTTCATTGTGGTGAAAATCCACTCAACTCTTCCTATGCCTCCATCACTCACCTGGATCCCTGCAAGGTGCATGGACCACACATAGACCATGCACGGACCATCCCTCTGGGCGAGCTGAAATCCCATCGCTGAGGCCAAAACTCACACGTTGCGGTTGTTAGCAGTTCTCATTTCCCCAGGGCAGACAGACCCATCACGTCCCATGTTTTGGTGGCAGTGATGGCATCGCCTGGGGTGGCTGCCTTTAGAGCAGCTCTTAGCGTGGGCTGCGAGGTGCCCGCCGCGGGACATCCTTACTGCAGAGTGGGATTAGAAGGAGATTAAGTGTTTCCTTGGATGACAAGAGCATCCAGTGTAAGAATAGTAAATATTGAATATCCTCAAGGGTTTCAAAGAGCTCTAAATCCTGGTGCTTTGTGGGTTTGCTTGCCTCTCTCCTCGGGGAGCACCCACACTTCCCAAAAGATTTGCTGCTTTCCCCTCCAAAGCACCTTCCTCATATCTGGGTACCGAAACTGGGGGAATACTCTGACTCCGCTTTGGACGTCCTTGTGTTCTGCATCCCCTGCTCACAGCTCCTTGCAGAGAGCCCATTCCCACTGCTCTGCTTTGCAAATGTTGCGTAGGTCAAGCCGAGGATTTTTGTTGGCCTCAATCCCACGCGCTCTTGCCAAGTATGTGGTTTATTGCATGCAAATGTTAGTCAACAGTTACATTATCCAAAGGCAGCCCTATTTTTTTTTCTTTTTTTTTTTTTGGTAAGCTTTAATAAATGATTTGGCACAGGCAAGTGAAAATGTTATGTCAGCATTAGACAGTGTTTAATCTTGAAGGATACGTTCGCGGCGGAGCGTGATGCTAATTGACAGATGTTAAATGATGCTTTCTGTTTCTGGCCGTGCACAAACAGAAGTTCTGCTTCGTTAGGGCTGATTAAAACTCTGTGCCTCTGTTGTCTGGGTGGGATTTTTCTTTTTTCTATGAATCAAGCGGCTGGTTATCACTGGGAAACCCACCATGGAGTTCCCCTTGGGGTTGGTGCTTGGACACTCTTGGGTTATTTGGTCATCAAAAGATTACAGCTCTATAGGGTGAGAGGTAACGGCCTTAAGTTGTGGCAGGGGAGGTTCAGGGAGTCACCGTCCCTGGAGGTGTTCAGGAAATGTGGAGATGTGGCACTCGGGGATGTAGTTAGTGGGCATGGGGGGGGTGGGTTGGCCTTGGGGATGATCTTAGAGGTCTTTTCCAACCTTAACAATCCTATGGTTCTATGGGCATGATGGGGGCGGGTTGATGGTTAGACTTGACCTTAGTGGTCTTTTCCAACCTTAATGATTCTATGATTCCTATAGTTTGTCTTACTTTGTGCTAAAAATCCCACCTGCAGGACTTGGGCAGCTCCTTGGCTTTGCTTTGGGCTTTTAGGGCAGAAAGCAAACCCAGGAGCAGTGCTCTGGGCAGTGCATCAGGACCGAAAACCTGGAGGCCACGGTGATTGGGATTTAATTGTGGAATTGCAGAAAAACTGGGGGTCACAAGAACGTGTTTCACTCTTCCTTTTGGGGGAATGATCACTTGTACTGTGCTCATCTGATGGATGGCAGTTAATGGAATAATGTGAATGGGTTAATGGATGAGTGATGTAGCAGTGTTTGGTGCTGGGGACATAGGAACAGCAATGAGCAGTGATTTGCTAACAGTGACATTGGTGCAACATTCACAGTAGCTATTTTCTTGAGAAGATGTCGGTGATTTCATGGCAGCAATAGGAAACACTGAAAAAACCCAAACCCAGAGCAAGAACCTACAGAGGCAGCTTGTTCTTAGCAAAGGTTCTGAGCTCTTTATTCCAAAGGACAACCCACACTGGATAAAGCAGTATCAAAAAATATGTACAAAATATAGCAACTACTTGCACCAGGCTTTATATCAGCAAAGTTAAGTATGGAGTATTTGGGTGCTGAAGCAACAAAGGGATGTTTAAAGGGGCTGAAACCACAAAAAGGACAATGTTTTTCCCAAAGAAGCATTCAAGAAGTTGAGTTTAAGTCTAATTTTCCCATCCATGACGAGTGGGCTCAATTTGGTCCTTCCCAATGCAACAATAGATTTTTTCACTGCGCAAAGGACGCGGTGTCAACCCCATCTCATTCTTTTTTGTGGGTGCAAGCATCGTGTCCCTGCGTTCAGTGGCATCCCAGGGTGGATTCTGCAGGATGTCCTCCCCTCGAGCAGCACAAGGACTCCTTTGTTCCAAGTCAAGTGGATAAGAGCAGGGCTGCGCAGGAGCCAAATGCAACACAGCCCCGAGAGTAGGAGATGGGAGAAAATGTTATCTGCAGATAGGGGTAGTTCAGACCGCTGTCCTCCAAGCAGAGCCAACAGCTTTTACGGCACTGGAAACTGAGTATCCACCGCAAAGATTTGCTTTGCACATTCCCTGCCCCATCCTCCTACCCCAGAGCTCCCTATTTGCTACGTCTGTGCGCGAGCTTTGCAAGCAAAAGTGTCACCCTGCAGCCTTGGCCCTGGGAGCTTTGTAGAAGTTGAGCTCTTGGAGCTGTTGCTATTTTCACCAGATTGTATGTGAGCTTTCCAGCAGCGGCAGCACCCGGATATGCAAAACCCGTCTATCACTGAGCTATTGTCCCCGTTCCCGGTGCCTGTTGGCACAGATTCCCACTTTGCAATGGCACCGGTGGCATCGGGCAGCCCCAGAGGCAGCTCTGTGCCCATGGGGAACCTGAGGGGTTTTGTTGCTTGCAACGGGGTGGGGCTGAATGCCCCCCCAACCCCAACGCATGTGGGAACCGTGGAGAAAATACAGTCCATGAGAAATTGTGGGATTAGCGGTGGAAATGCAGATGTTTTGGTTTTTTTTCCTTTTTTTTTTTAAAGATAACAATTAAAAATCACATGATGGAACAGCTGGTGCACAGGGTGAGCTGTTGTGCTTCACCCAGTTGGTGGGGGTTGCAAAGAATTGGGGGGACACGCAGTGCTTATGGAGGGATGGATGGGGAATTGCTTTCTGCAGGCAGACACAATTTCTTGCTTTCTGCCCCCAAAATTGCCCCATGTTTGATCACGGCAGGCGTTGTTAAAAGCTATGGGGATGTTCAGCTTTCATGGCTTTTTGTTTCTCTGGCTGAAACCTGGCAATGAGAAAGGATGGTGATGCAATGAGAAGGTGCTGAGCATCGGGTGGGATTCTTTGCTGCGGATCGACCCTTGTAAAAGCTTTGGGGATTTATTATTAATAATAATAGTAGTAATAACAACAGTAATAATAATAGTAATAATAATAATTTGGCTTTCTGATTCTTTGGCTAAAACCCTAGCGATGGCAGGGGCTGGCTCTCCACCAGAGAACACGGAGCATCACTTGAACTCGATGGCGCATCTCTGAATCAACATGACCAAGGGCTACAAGGCATGGGGGTGGGGAAAAAAAAAAACAAAACACCATTTGAGGGGAAAACACCCCATGCACGGCGCTCACCACGCAGCAGGGCTCCAGTAACAGAGGCAGGGCAGGCAGCGAGCGGCCCCGTGCAGGGCCAGCAGTGGGGCTGGGGGAAGAACAGATGCTTTGTGAGTGGTCCCGACCTCCAGGCCGGAGCCCCCCGCTCTCCTCTTGGTCTTGTAGCGGCGGTTCTGGAACCAGATCTTCACTTGCGTCTCGCTCAGCTGCAGGTTCTGGGCCAGGTGAGCTCTCTCGGGGGCCGACAGGTATTTCTGGCGGCTGAAGTTCCGCTCCAACTCCAACACTTGGCTGTGGGTGAAGGCCGCCCGCGAGCGCTTCGCTGGCCGGGGGGGTCTGGGCAGCTCCTTCTGGGGGGGGTCATGGCCACACGGGGGGGTCTCAGCATCTGCAAGGGGAGAGGGCTGAGAGTCACCCACCGAGAACCTGCCCCAACTGCTGGGTTCCTTGGGTTTCCATTGCCCAAATCGCTTCTTCCTTCTATTTTCATCACCTAGACCACCTATTTCCTCACTTCTTTCTTTCCTATCCCTCCCCATGAAGAGAAGTGTTCACATGCCACTATCCTCCTGGCTTTTTCGTTGCCCAAATCACTCATCTCCTTGCTTTCAATCACCCAAACCACTCGTTTCCTCCATTTTCATCAACCCAAACTGCTTCTTCTCTCATTTTTCCATCACTGATTTCCTCACTTTTCTCCTTTTCCATTCCCTTCCATAGAGTGAAATATTCACAAATCTTTTCTCCTTGCTTTTAATCACCCACATCACTTGTTTCCCCAATTTCCATCACCCGAATCACTTCTTTCCTCATTTTTTCATGACCCAAATCTCTGATTTCCCCACTTTTTTTCTTTCTTATCCCTTCCCATTGAGCAAAATATTCACAAATCACTTGTTTCCTCGCTTTCTAAGCACCCAGATCACTTGTTTCCTCAATTGTAATCACCCAAATCACCTGTTCCCTCACTTGTTAACCACCCAAATCACTCATTTCCCCAGTTTTTTTCTTTCCTACCCCTGCCCATAGAGCAGAACATTCCCACTGCCCTGGAGATCCTTCAGTTTAACACAGTGAACTCTCTGCTTGATGGAATTAATCTCATCCAAGGGAGTTATTTTCTCCC
The DNA here is from genome assembly GCF_002078875.1 of Numida meleagris. NCBI lineage: Eukaryota > Metazoa > Chordata > Aves > Galliformes > Numididae > Numida > Numida meleagris. The sequence continues at coordinate 1,174,112 of NC_034429.1, read as the reverse complement.
AAACACCCCCTACTCTCAATTCCTACAGGGAAAACCCAACCCCTAAAAGGGCCATTTTGCAGTGCTGGTGACATCTCAAGGCATTGCTGTTGCATACAATGTGCCATTGGGAATTTTACGGTGACACCTGTAGCTGTGCAAACCTCTCCAGCCTTTTATTTACGCCGTAGTTCCTTTCCTCCCAGTGGACTGCAGCCAGTTTTTTTCCCTTTAGTCACTTCTGAGTATATTTTCTTAAGAGGTGAACATAACACTCAAGATGGAAACACAAAGAGCTGAATTCCATCCCCACCGAAATCCCTGAGCTGCATTCTGGGAGATTTCCAAAGGCTTTTCATTATTTTTCTTAATAGCCATCTGGGTGAGTGTATCAGAACCCACTCTTTGTAGGAACTTCTTTTAATAAAAGCAACACAGAAAGCCCAAATTCCCCTGGCAAGGTCTCTCTTAGCAAGCTCAACTTTGTTTTTTGGATGCTGCAGCCCAGCTGGGCTCTTGCTCCCATTGCACAGCTCAAAGCTGCATTGCATCCAAGATGTCATGCAATTGCATGCAATTTTCAGCTCCCTCCTTCTGCAAGTTTAGACACTGAGTGCTAAAAGGAGGTGCTGCTGGTGTTGCTTCCATAGGAGTAGGGCTGATATGCATAACGCACAGTATGTGCAATGCAACAGGCAGGAGCAGAGCATTGCAACTGGTGCTGAGCAAGCAGGAAAGCAAGCAGCAAGTGCAGCAGAGCATTGCAATTGGTGCATGGCAAGTATAGCTGCAGCAGCACCACCCAACAGCTGCACCAAGGGTTGCATTTGCATTAAAGGGAATCTTAAGCTTGCTATTGCAGAAATGCATCCTCTGGGCTTTTAATTTGCCAAAGTTGTGGGCAGCTCCTGTGCTTTGAGTTATCTGAAGTGCCTGCAGAAATCTTTGCATGCAGTTGCTGTTGCTCTCAATGCTCCTTGTGTTTGAAGCCTGGGTAATTTGGTTATGCATGGGTTACTCGGGTTGGAGGAATTCAAAGCTGAACCGTCATCTTGCCCTAAGGGTGGGCATCCCACAACCCCCCTTACCTGGATTCACATCGTGGGGCTGTGCTGGGGATGCTCCGGGGCCATCCTGCTGCTTCCCATCCTCAGGTCTCCCACCTTGATCCATCCTTTCTCCCCTCTCCACCCCATCTCGTAGGATGTCCTGGATGAGGAAGGACGTCCAAGGTCTGGATGAGGTCTGCTGGGGGCTGCTGGGGGCTCTGTGCCCCCCAGGGCTCAGCACCCTGGTGCTCATCCTCCTCCTCCTCCTCCTCCTCCTCCTGTTGCCGCCTGCGGGCTCAGTGCCTCCCCACCCTCCAGCTCAGCATTTATTGGGCCCATGGCCAAACCTCCAGGGCCTGATTGGAGACCGGGACTTGTCTACGCCCTTTGCTGGTGTCCCAGCTCTGCACAGCAAATCCCTGCTGCTGCCTCGCTCGGGATGCCCATCCCCATCGAACCCTGCTGGATAACCCCATGGCTTTTATTCTCCTTTACATCCTAAGAGCAAGATGCCCAAAGGGAGTTCATCTTTTTGGGGTGAAAGCAGGGTTTTGGGGGTCAAAATAGGGTTGTTAGGGTATGATGGCAGTGCCTTGGATGGGTGCTGTGGGTGAGCAGAGCACCTTTTGCATCCTCAACCCAACCCCAGTGGGGTGATGCTCCACATGCTCCAGTTCTGGAGGTGATTTACACCCAGGGCAATCCCTAGAGCTCAATGGGGAATGCTGATTTCATGGGAAAATGTGAAGAAAATAAGAGGGTTTTTATTTCTTTTTTTTTTTTCCCTCTATATTTTTTGAGTTTTCTTCAAAACGCTTTGGAAAAAAATGGCAAATCAGGCATTTTCATCAGCTTTGCAAAGTAGAGATGCGACAGACAGAGCAAATGCTTGTGCAGGAAGGGGGTGGAAAAATTAACCCCAAACCTCAGACTGATTCCCCATGGATGTGGACCACGAGTTGCAGAGCGATGCTGATGCGAAATAATGATGGCAATAGTCACAATAATTAAAAAAAACCCAACCAACAGAGCAAAAAGCTCAAGAATAAAATCTCAGTAGGTTTGCAGATTATTGCACAGTGATGTTATGTATTACTACATTGCGTTCTGTTGTTGGGTGGCCCTGTGTGAAGTAGGGAGCTGGACTCAACGAGCCACATGGATCCCTTCCAACCTGGAATATTCTATGACATGGTGGTGTAGTATTGCAGAATATATATTTTTTCCTGCATTCACAGCTACTTTGGGCTCTTGCACATGAACAAAACAGATGAACCACCCAAAAGTAGGGCAATAGCCTCCTTTCCAGCAGTCCTTTTATTCCCGTCATGCTCATTGCGTTTTCCTGCAGCTGGACCATAATTCCAGGCGATGTTGGTGCTGTCCATGCTCTCAACCCATCTGTCCATAGGTCTGCCCTCATTGCGTGGCTCAATCTTCTTTTCCTTTCAATGCTGACTGCAGAATAACCCATAGCCATGGCGAACACTGAGCAATTTGTTCCAAAAACAGAGGTTTTGGGCAGCGACAGGGACGCCCTCTTGGCCATTTATTGCATTGAATTTTGGCTGATTTGGGTTTTGTGGGAGAGATCTGCCTCACTTTGCAGTGGGAAATCTCTAATTTGGGCAGAAAATGGGAGAAATCCAAAGGAATGTTGGATGTACCCAACAGAGCAATCCCACAGACGTTGGGGTTTTAAGCACCCCCTGACCTTGGGCTTTGGGAAAACCACTCCAAAGATATAAAGGACTATAAATGACATCTTAACACTTTGTAAGTCCCATTCCCAGTCCCATATGTAAAGAGAGATTAATGTTCTAAATGTACACATACCATTCTTTGGTCCAGCAAAGCATTTGGTGCTGGTGGGTTTGGGTACCCATTGACTCAGCACCAACATTTTTTTGCTTTAGATCTGATGCCCAGATGTAAATTGTGGCTGGAGAGGTTAAAATGCTGAAGGGGGAAAGGTGAGAGAGGGGAAACACATATTCTCACCTTCTTTTTTTTTAATTGCAAATAATAATAGTAATCAAGGCAGAAATGAACACTCGTAAGTCATTTAGAAATACGGATTAGAGATGTATCCCAAAAGTTGAGAGGAACTCAAAGCATTAAATGAAGTGTTCATGGAAAACCAAAGGCACAGCGGTGCACACAGACCCTGTTTCCTTAGGAAGAAGAGCAGCATCCCATCCCTATGCATCCCACAGAAGCATCCCTGTGGGGCAGGGTGGGATTCACTCCATGTTTGTGTCCAAATAAATAAATGCCCCTGGCACTGGGGTCCCCAGATATGCAGCACCAGAATTCCCTTTCCTTGGGCTGGGTGGTGTGGATGGATGTCCCACATCCTGCTGTCCATTACGGCTCCGGATGCCCCCATCCCTTTCCTGGGCCACATCCCAAGCTCATGGTGTGAGCACCCCAGCATATCCCACCCCACAGCTCACCCCATAGGCACCGTAGTAAGTGCTATAGGAGTAGGGGCTGACGGTGACCCCATAAGGAGCCAGGTGGGGTTGAGACCCTCCAAAACAAGGCTTGCCATCCCTGACCAGCACCGGAACAGCCACTCTACGTGGTGACAGTGGGTAGGTGGCCATCTCCAGGGATCTATCCTGCCGCTGCCTCTTGCATTTGTAGCGCCGGTTCTGGAACCAGATTTTCACCTGGGTGGAGGTGAGCTGGAGCACGTTGGCCAGGTGTTCCCTTTCTAGAGCGGAGAGGTATTTCTGCTGCTTGAATCGCCGCTCCAGTTCCAACACCTGAGTTTGGGAGAACAAAACACGGGGTTTGCGCCGCTGCGGTTGCTTGGGGTGGTGGCAGGGGTCTGTTTGCTGCTGGTCTGGCTGCAGGGGCTGGGAGAGCAGACATTGTCCTGCAAAGGGAAAAGCCCGAAGCAAAGTGAGACCCCAACATGGTCCTGCTGCCAGCGAGGAAATAAATTGGGAACGGGGACCCAAAAACCCAAAGCACAGTGAGACCCCAACCTAGTCCTGCTGCCTCGGAGTTTCCACGGAGGGTGTTAAATTGGGAATGGGGCCCCTTGGCATAACTTAAATGAATTTTTCCTATGATGTTTAGTGGAGATTCAAGAAAAAAATCCTTTATTTTTGGGATCTGTTGCATGAATTTTGGGTAATGCCTCATTTCTACCTTTCTTATTGACGGGTGCTGCGCCCATGGCAGCCACAGCCCAGAGAGGCACAGGGGACATGGGTTTAAGGTAGGACCGTGCACCCCAAACCTCAAATACTCTTCCCCACATCTTCCCCATGGGGATGGAAACACCCACAGGGATGGAATTACCCACACACAGCCTTCACTTCCAGCACCCAAACCACGCGGCTCCCCGAATTTAAGCAAAAAGAAAGGGCTGGGAACAAAGGACAAAAACCTCAAAGATCTACAAGAAGGTGCAGGTTAGGAGGTTTTGTTGGTATTTTTTTATTATTATTATTATTTCTATTGTTGTTATTATTATTTTGCTGCTCGGTGATTTCTGTGCAGTGATTTCTCGCTGCTGGTGGGATGTGCTCGGATCCCTTGGACACTGTATTATGGTTTTGGGAGGTTTGGGGATGCTACGGGCAAATGGGGTGCTGGAGAACTCCGGAGCCCTCCCCTGGATGTTCCCACCCTCCCCAGCTCTCTGCCGCCGCATCCCAGTGCCTCCCAGTGCTCGAGCTCCGCTCTTAATGGTTTTCCCGTTAATTCCAATCTGCAGCCGCCGGGCTTTAGGGAAACGCGAGCAAAGGAATCTTTGCCCGATTTAGCCAGAAGGGAATGGGGGTCGCCATCCGATGTCCCCCCCCCCCGGAGTCCGTAGCCGCCTCCGAACAGCACAGGACGGGGGGGTCCCTTTCCCTTCGTGCGGTTTTCCCTTTCTTCCCGCGGGGACAATTAAGGGCGCATCGAATTAAGGCGTTGTGTCAGCCCGAACCGCTCCGAATTGGGATTTTTAGGCAGGATCAGTCCCAGCACTGCCTGCCCGGGGGGGGTCGGGGGGTCTGGGCATGCGGGGGTCCGGGGAGGTGACGCTGCAGTGGGAGAACGGGACAGGGAGAGGGGAGAAAAGGGTATTTACGGCCCCCCCAGGGAAAGGGATGGAGATGAGGCCGCTCTGTGCCCCCTCCCCGTGCGGATGGTGCGTGGGGTGGGGTGCGCCGAGTGGGAAAAAGCCCTGAAAGAAAACCCGAAAGAAAACCAAAGGGGGATAAAAGAAGGGAGAGCAAAGGAAAAAGGAGGAGAAAAAAAATAAGAGGGAGAAAGAAAAGGGATGGTGGTGGGGGGGAATAAAAAGGGAGGAAAGAAAGGGAGAAAAAAGGGGGAAAAAAGGAGGGTAAAAAGGAAGGGCAAAAAAAAAAATCGGGGGAGAAAAAAAGGGAGAAATGCAGAAAACGCCGCATCTCCACCGGCAGCACCGAGCGGTGCCGCTTCGTCGGGACTGAGGTTCCGCTGCCCCCAGTTTGTCCGCTCCGGGATCCGGGGGGGCTCGTGTGTCCCGCGGCTCCCACTCACCCGACGGCGGTTCCTCCTCCCCGGGGGGGCTGCGGCGGACCCCGGGGGCTCCGGGAGCGCTTCCCTGCTCCAGGTTGAGGATATCCTCGACGGAGAAAGGGGTGGGCAGCATCCTCCGGGGGGGGGGCGGGGGGATCGGTGTGAGCTCCCTGTCTCTGCCCGCCTGTTACTGCGGCTCCAGCTGGGGGTCCCGAGGCTGGGAGGGGTAAAGGGAGAGCGGGTCGAACCCTTGGGGTAGGGGGTCAGGATGATCTACCCCAAGCTGGGCCCCCCCTGTAGCCCCTTTTTACACCACCACTCCCCCCTCAGCTGGGTGGGGAGGGAAGGAGCCAGCCCCCTTCCTCTTTGTATTTCCAAAACAAGGGGAAGCGAGGAGGGGGCTGAGCTGCAATAAAACAAATCGAGGCGATTAGAGCTCCATTAAGGTCACATTAGCGAGCGGCTCGGGGAGATAAGGGCTGATAAGGCGGCGGGGCGCAGACCGCCTCCATCCTCCTGGTGGTGAAGGGAGGGGGATGATGTGTGAGCCCCAACCTCTGCCAAATTCCCATGCACTGCCCCAGTGCCTCCCAGTCCGTTCCAGTGCTGCCCAGGCAGTGGGACTGGGCTGGCAGCCCCACAATGGGTACAACATGAATAACCCCATTGCAGGGAGCGAGGCCAAACCCTGCCCCATATGGCAATGGGGTGATGCTGGGCCTTATCTGGGCGTCCGGCTCTTTCAATTAAAATTCCTGGGGCTGGTGTTTGCTGATAGCCCTGACAGAGCGGGTGGCTGGGTTGGGCCGGTATCTCCCGCACCCAAACCCGACTGTTTGGAGGGGGCTGAACAAAGAACAGCCCCAACGCAGGGCTGGAGCAGGAGGGAAAATAAATGTAGTGGGTCAGGGAGAGAGATGTCACGGGTCCATCCTCAGCTCTGCGTAATGCATGGGTTCGTCCCATCCCTCCTTCAGAGCTTTGCATACATCCATCCCTGTGGGACAGCCCACCACTGCTCTATTTCCCAGTGCAATGGAAAGGTTTGGACTGGATCTATCGGGGCTCCCCTTCTTGTGAGGATTTGGTAGTGATAAACACTGGGAAATATCTGGAAATATTTTTCCCCCTTTTTTTGTTAGCCAGTGTTCCTGCCTCTCAAATGCTGCAGTCCATTTCACAGAACCACAGAATCACTAAAGTTAGAATGACCACTAAGATCATCCAGTCCAACCACCAACCCATGCCCATGACCACTCTAAACCATTTAAACCAACTGAAGCTCCTCTTGCTGGGGCATCCCTGGATTGTCCTACCCCATGGTACCCACAAGCCAGGTTTGCTGCCGCCCCGTCCCCTTTAACCCAAGGAACCTCATCCCCGGGCTGCGCTCATTGCCACGTCTAAATGGGACCCAAGGAACAACAGCAGGCAGAGCAAACAAGCAGTAACACTACACCTTGCCTTGTTGATGGCAGGAGGCAGCCGGCGCCAAGGTAAAATGCTTGGCTGAGAGTGAGACGAGCAGGAAGGAATTGGGGTGAGCGGCTTCATCCGCCCCCAACGATGGCACAGCAGCGGAGATTGATGGCGCTTGGCTGGATGTGCTCTCAGGGCTGCTGGGCTGGGGGAGAAGAAAGGAACACGGAGCTTATTGCAGGGCAGGATCCCTGCTCCCCATCCCGTTCCGTGCTGAATGGACTGATTTCATTGCAGCCACCCAGGGATATTGCCCCTTGTTTTAACTAGGTTAAGTGAAAGCAGGAGGAGGATCCTTCTGGCTCGTCTGAACTGTGTTCCTATGGTGGCTGCTTGCGTGGTTTCTGCTTTCTGGTGTTCTCAAGGAGCTCATCAAGGTCCTGTTGTGCTGCTGGAGCATCTGAAGCTCTGGAAATGTGGCCCTGAATGAGGCAGGAGGGTCCATGCTCAGAGCAATGTGGGGATGAGGAGCGGGCTGCACACACGGGGATGGCACAGAGATCACTACGGGCAGGGCTAAGAAGTTGATCAGGGCTTTGATGTGATGAAATTGAGCCTGGAAGCGTTCTCTCCACCCTCTCCTTCTTCCAAGCTACCTTCCATCCCCTTTTTCATTGGTGAAATTAAAAGAAAAAAAAAAGCAGAAAAAAATTAAAGCAAATAGCAAAGCAGGTAATGGGAATCAGAGCTTCCTAATACAAACGATGGGGGGAAAAAAAGTAAGAAAACATGCTTTTTTTTTTTTTTCCCCCCCCAAAGACAAAAAATAACACGGAAACTGTAGAAGGTTTTCTGTGGTCTGAAAACACAGCTGGGCAGCTCTGGGTGGCGAAATGTGGGCAGGAGGGGTGCAGGGCTGAATGCCCTCTATTTATCTCCTTCCCACTCCCCCAGTTTTAGCCAACTCTTCACCTCCTGAGCCAAACCGGTGTTTCTCTGCTGCTCCATGGGGCCATCACTCAGGGGCTGCGGGGCTGCTTCTCATCACCACCCTTTATCTCTTCCTTCGGGATTTTTGGGGAACTTGTTGAAATCAGCGCGATTATGCAGACGGATGAGTTCCCAGAGCCGTGGAGCGGCGTTGCCCGAACTTTTGGGCAGCAGTGCCCTCTGCTTGGCCGCTGGAGAGGTGCAGCTCCAGCCCTGCAAGAACTCAACACGGAGCAGAGAAGGGAAAGAAGAGCAAAAATCCCCCCTCCCTCCCCCCCGTGCTGCTTTCCTCGTGGGGAATGAGGCTGCGGGGTTTGGGAATCACTGCGCCGCACTCGGGAGATAAAAGCACTGATTGATGGCAGGTAGCAGCGCGCTGCCCATCTACCTCTGAGCAGGGAGTTACATTTAAACGGGAGGTTTTGGTGTTGGCGTGACGAATTGAGCGTCCTGCTGGATGGCAGGAATTCGAACCCCCCTTCCTCCAAAAATGATGTTTTCAGTGCTTGTGAGAGGAGCAAAGCGCTGGACTTTCTCACCTTTGCTTTTGCTGTGATTTAGCCCAGTTCCCGAGGATGCTCGCAGTGCAATGCAACGCAATGCAGGGCAGGGAGGGAAGGAGGCATGGGGGCTGCAGGAGGCAGTGCTGGGTGCGAGCAGTGCTGCATGTTGCAGGCGGCCTTCAGTCGGCAGATGGCACAAGAGCTGTGGAGGAGCGAGTGCGGCAGCTCGGACAGAGCCTGCTGCAAAGGGGAAGAAAAATGGGGGAAAAAATGGGAAAAAAAGGGGGAAAAATTGGGGGAAATAGGGAAAATGGGGAAACAATAGGAAAAAATGGGAGGAGGTGGAGGAAAATGGGAGAAGATGGGGGAAAATGGGAAAAAAATGGGGAAAAAATGGGAAAAAATGTGCGTGTCCCCACAGCTTGCTGGAGTTTGGCTGGGATGCTGCAGGGCTGTGCTGGTGAATCCCCATCCATTACTTGCCCATGATATGAAATCTCCCAATTTTATCTTCTTGATACTCAAATCTCTGCATCCTCACTTGTAAACCTATGGTACTGATTTACCCCAGTGATCCCCGTGCATTCCCATTGCTCCCAGTCCCGGGGTTTGCAAACACTGAGTGTTGCACAAATGTTTGGTACTGAGGTTTGCTCTCTGCTTTGGAACAACCAAGAGGTTCATCACATATGTTTGGTTTGTGGGGCGTTTTGCTTTATTTTTTTTTTCCTCTTTTGGGAACTGGAGATATTTATTTAGATCCAGAAGAGAGCGTTCAGGTGCCGAGCCAAAAAGCAACTAAACTAAGGAGAACTGCTTAATTCTCCCTCTGATGTCATCCGTGGAACCTGCAGTAATGACAACACTGAAGTGAAACTCTGCTCTGTGTAATTCACAGGGCAGAGGGAAATGCATCATGCATTATCAGCTACTACATGTCAGAGGTTTCCTCTTTGTCACCCTACCCACCCTTAAAGCACACAAAGTGGCTGTGAGCAACTTCCTAAGGTGCTGGGAATGGGTGAATCCCTGCAAAGAGGTGGTGCGGCGCTCTCCCTTTTGGCATCCTCTTTGTGATCCCTTTTTAATTGTTCTGACGGTGATTAACAGCTCGACCACCAGCCGTGCCTTTTTCCACTCTCCGACACAACGGCTGCCAAAAGGAAGAGTCTCCTTATGGGAACGAGTGTGTGGATTGTGCACGTTGGAAGCTCCTCCATATGGGACTTCTGGGAGTGGAGGACCAGGGATGCTGCTGATCCTTCAGGGTGATGCTTCCCACAGCAGTTTCACTGCATTTAATTTTGCTTTTCCCATTTCTGTGGCCCGGGGAAGGCAGTAGGGCCAGGTTGTGGGACGGATCCTTCAGTGCCCCGCAGATTTCTCCCCGCAAAAACCCACTGGGCCAACTTCTGAGGGCTCAGCTCACTTAAAAGACTTTTAAAAATATGACCAAGCGTTTCTTTACATTATTTAAAAGTCTCTTTAAAGAGCAGCTGCCTCCTATTAATACCGCTTGGGCCGATAATCTCTGCTCGGATCTATCTTTAGAGTGCTGCCAGCATTAATGGGGGCTGGAGGTGCAGCTGAACACACAGCAGAACCTCCTAGGGAGGAAAAGCAAAGAGAACCGTGGGTTTTGGGATGAGTTTGGAGAAATCATCCCCTGGATTGCACAAGGAACCCCTGGGAGTAAAGATGAGCAGTGGTTGCCACGACTTCCTCCCCTTTCCCAGGATGGGTTTTTGGTAGGGAGTAGCACCAAGCTAACGGAGCAATGCTGAAATCCCAAACTTCTTGAGATCTCATCAATAATTGTCTTAACGCCATAACTCAGCGGAGCTGGAGGGCTGAAATGCTTTCCAAGGAGAGAGCAGAGGCTGAGCCCATCACCCAACAACCATCACCCATTGCTGCCACCCACCACCCATCACCTTATTTTCTTTCCTACAATTCTTTAAACAAGACCCATCCCTGGCTTGGCTTGGCTTGATTACCTTCATCCCAAGGGCAAATTTGGGGATTTAGGGAGCTCAGATCCCAACTGGGTTTTGCAGTGCAGGAGGTGACAAGGAGCTGTCCCATGTCTCCTAGCGCTGATTTGCACAGCTCATGGACACACCTCTGTCCGACAGCTTCTCTGTGTGGAAAGAGCTCATTACCGCGTTAAAACAGCACCCACAGACTTTGTGACAAGCAGCCAAGCACAGCCAGGGGTGCATGTTAATTTAGAAAACCATGGCATTATTCATCTCTTCGTATCGTGCCCATCAGGGATGCTGGAAAAGCTCAGGCATGTCACGCCAGGTCCCAGCTCTGCCTCCAGTGCCTGCTGGAAATGGAAGATATAGGGAAGATGTTTTTCTCTCTATATGGGAAACGATGCAATTTTCCAGCAGTTTGAATACAGGCAGCTATTTGCTATGCTTATGGCAGAGGAAACATTTCAGTGGAAGACCTTAAAGATGAGCCAGGTGCCAACACATGCAGCACTTCCATGGCACGATAGAGCTTGGCAGTGATATTCGGGAGATGCTGGTCCTTGGCAATGCCATTGTGAGAAAATGGGACAGGGGTGGTCGTTGCAGTTGGCTTTGGCCAATGTGGGTTTGCTCTTTTGGTCTTGGCTGGATGCCTGCAGGCTGAGAATTTGCTTTTTTCGAGGGGGACATTGGGAAAAATCTGGTGTATTTGTGGAAAATTCCTCCGGGTGCTGTCCTCAGAGACTGATAGTCTTTGAGCAAAAGGTCTCATGTACTTGACCCTGATTAATGTTTAATGATGGTGCAAGATTCAGGCTCCCAAGGCAGAATCTGGCTGCACAATGGTGGGAGCAGAGCAGAACGCCTTTCCACACCAAAGGAAAAACCAACATTCTCCTTCTGGTAATCTCATTTTTTCGGCCAGCCTGTACCACTCCCCATCCTTAAGGGAAGTTTGCTCCCTGACCTGGGAATCCAGCTGCGGGGCTGTGCATCCTCAGGGGTGGATCTGCCCTCAGCTTTTTCCTCTGATGCCATGATAAAACTCCTGCTCTCCGTCAGTCAGAGGGGCTGCGAGGGTGCCTGGCCCCAGTGACGAAGAGGAAAGGGCTCGTGCGTCGTTGGGATGCTCCTGACTCACCGATGGCAGCTCCACCTACATGGTCACACGTTTTCCCATAGGGATTTGCAATGGTGAGCGGAGAACCACTGCCCGTCATCGGTCCCTCTTCCTGAGCACGGTGCCTCTGCTGAAAGGAAGGAAAGATTTCCCCCCTTGGACAGGAAAGATCCACAGCCTCACGGCAGGATACGGCGGGCTGAGGGGGGAAGGAAGGGGTTTTCTGTGTGAAAGCAGAGAGAATGGGACAAATTTGGGCTGAAATCGTGGCTTTTTGGTCTGCGGTAGGGGTTGGTGGCCAGGTGCATGGGGTCAACCTCACATATGGACCTCGGCATGGGAGCAGTGGGTGAGGACATGGGGAGGAGGGATAAGCTCCATAAAACAGCTAGATTCCTCTCTTTTTTGCTCAATAAGTGATTTTTTTTAATTGGATATTTTGGGGTCCTTCAGTGCAAGGCCATGCTCTTCCCTGTGGCTGTAGGGATAAGGGAATATATAGGAAAGGGTACAAAAGAACTCACTTAGGTCGTTAGCCACAAAAGCTGATTTGCCACAAATGTGAACTCAAAGCCCACAAATACCACATTCTCATCAAAATCATGGCCAGAGAATATAAGCGAGGCTGAGAAGCACGTGTGGAGCTTTAAGCAAACATATTTTGGAAAAAAATAAATAAATAAATATATATATATATATATAATCCTACCAGGTTTTATTATCAGTCCAGAAATAAAAAATAAATAGCCATTTGGATCTCCTGCGTTCCCCAGCAGAGAGGGAAATGGTGTTGGGCTGTTGGCTCCATGGAGCCCTGAGCCAAGGATCGCGTCCAGAGAGGAGCAGTGATCTTGTTCTGCAGCGAAAACAATGAAACTCCAAGCCTCAAGATGAAACAAAGCCCCGAAGGGAACTTGGAGGAACCAATTTTCTCCTGGCTCCCATAAAATGGGGTTTTGCTTTTAAATAACCACTGTGAGCAGCTGTCTTTGCGCCCAGAGCTGCAGCATCCTTCCCATAGAGGTGTCCCCATGGCCTGGCTCCTCACCCGGGCTACCCTGGCATCTCAATCTGCCAAAAAAAACGAGAGCCAAAGGGGAGTGAAATGAGAAAAAAATTCCCATCTGTGTGAAAATAATTACATCTCCCCCATGAGCTCATTCCGGTTTTACTAGTTTTTCCAGCTGCCGGCTGGAATACAACGCCTGTGCCTATCTCAGGTATTTTCTGCCTCAGGTTCTTGAACTTGCAGCAGGGATCCCTCTGAATCCTGGAGATAAGTGGCGTTTGCACCAACGTTATCTCTAATGGCAAAGGTAGTGTATTCCAGGAAGATGCCAGGATTGGAATAAAGAAGTTTGTGGGCTGTCAGCATGGTGAGGAGGAGATGTCTTGGTGGAAAATGCTGATACAGTGAAGAAAAGTAATTTGTGTGAACAGCTTATCCTGCTGGATACCTCTATCCATAAATTAGATGTGCTGTGTGTCCTTCCCTCCAACCACACCACGGAAAAAGTGGGATTCCAAGGGGATGTAATCCCCAAAATCCATCCCCAACACTTTTGCACTGAAATACATAAAAACATAAATTGGGTTTGTGCAGCTCAGCCGTGAGTTCCCTACTTTTAACCTGCAAAGCCTGCATCCATTGGCTTTTTTTTCTGCCTTTTTTCCTTCTTCATCTAACCTTGCGCGATGGGAACAACCAGTGCAGCTCAATTTGTTTGAACTTTGATTATATTTTTAGCATCCTACTTCTTTCATATTCCCAGTCGTACTGGCTGAATCACGATGGCAAAGACAATGTCCTTTATTATATTGTGGAAGGTTTTTTTTTTTCTTTTTTTTTTTTTTTTTTTTTTTCTGCTCTTTTATTTTTCTAAGCTCACAGGAGGCAGGAAGTTCCCGAATTTCACTCCCAGCAGCTTCGTACGGTGTCACTCCAAGTGCCAAAGATCACACTCCTTCTCCTCTGCTCTTGGTCTTTCTTTCTCTCCCCTTTCTCAGAACAGCAAAGCAGGAAGGGTGAGGGCCAGGAAAATCTGAAATGATTTTCCCCTTGTTTTGCAACGAAACGTAAAAAGCAAAACAAAACAAAAAATGGACAAGACAAGAACATCAGTCAATCATGTACCTTGGTCCTCGGCCAAATCAAATTAACTCCTGGGCAGTTTGTTCCATGTGAAGATGACAACAGGACTTCCATGCGCTACGCTCGCCATCGCCGCGCTGAGATTTCCTCTCCTAGGATCCATTTCTGGGCAGAATTTCCACCACGGTGATGACTTGGATCAGACCCCTGTTGCTGGCAGCTCTTAAAATCAAAGCTCTCGTTATTAGCGTTGGTCTAAACAGATTTTTTTTTTTGAGTAACTTGTGAAACACAGCTGCATTTCAGAAATGTTGTCACAGATGGGGATAACAAGGTAGAAATGTCCCATGAAATGAAATTTTCAGTAGTAATAGTGATAATAATAACAGTAATAATAATAGCAAAACTTCCAAAAGTTCGATTACCCACTTTGTTCTTTAAAAGAACTTCGCTTGACTCATGCTGCCTGCTTTCTGCACTGTGTGAATGAACTGTAGACATTTTTTATCTATGGGATACGTCATCTCTCCAAGAAGTCAATCTCAAATTTAGGGGGAGAAAGGAAAATCTGTATTACCATGCTGCAATCTCTTGCAGAGAACAGAGGATCGTGCTTTGAGCCATGCTGGAGAGCTCATACGTAATTCACCTCTTCCTTTTGGGGCTGATGACATCGTGCCCTCATTGCCTGCTTGAAGTCTTCCTGCTGGGAGGGCAATTATTGCAATAAAGGAGACTTTCAAGCAGGATTTGTTGTGTAGGGTGACTCCATCCATTCAGGTGAGGTGCTTTGTCCTTGTAAAATCTCAATTCTCTAGGAACAATTCTATTTTACGGATGTGGTTTGTCAATGAGAAAGCCATACAGGCTGAAATTTATGAACACTGCATAGGAATAGTACTCAGGACTGGCAGTAATTATTTATAATGGCTATTAATTACAAAATAGCTGTGAAACTCAGCTTTTAAATGGAGCATCTGTACTACTTCCAAAGCTCTCTTTTTTGCAAAAGCAGAAATGGGAACTGACTTTGAAACATATAATTCACTGTTTATCTGCAATTGTTTTGGTCAGTTCAAATTGAATGCTGCTTCCTTTGTTGCTTTGGCTCCAAGAAAATGGAGTAGGTGGGTTCGTTATTCAGTAGTTGGGTGGGTGAGTAGGTGCACGTGTTCAGAAAGTGATTTGGGGATTTCTACTTATGGAAAAACAAGCTGAAATGTCAGACAGAATCATTAAGGTTGGAAAAGACCTCCAAGATCAAGTCCAACCGTTGACCCATCACCACCATGTCCATTCATAGGGTCACTCAGGTTGGAAAAGACCTCGAAGATCAAGTGCAACCATCAACCTCCACCCCACCACGTCCACTAAACCATGTCCCTAAGATGGTGACACCCATCTCTATGTCCTCTTAGTGAGACAACCGAACGGCACTTGGACAGGTAGGTGCAACAGTGTGCTTGTTGGGCATGACCACGATCACAATGAGGTTCAATGAAAGAGCCAGACACAGAAAAAATCCTTAAATTTGACATTTTATTTCATCGCAGAAGAAAATCCAACATAGGCCTCATTATGTTATGCATCTTCAATTATAAAAATAAGCAAAGAAAATAACTTGCATCTTTCTCATTACTATGATATGTTTCAAATAACCTTTATATGAACACACTGAGCTTTAAAAATGTAATTTAAACAATAAATAATGACATATACCAGATATGCTCACTGTTTATTCCAGTACTCAGCAAAAAAAAAACAAAAAAAAACAAAAAAACAAACAAAAAAAAACCAAAAAACCAAAACTCTCTCCCCCTTCTAAGTATCTTTAAATTATAAATACATAATGCAAATTTATAATGGCACAAAACATCTAAAGTGCAAACAAATCACAATGAGAATCATGCAAACATTTCTAGATAAGCCCCTCCCCGCCTCCGAGAGAAAACATTTCTGCAGTGAACGCAAGATTAAAAAAATAAAGCATCAGAGATTAAATAAAGTGTGAAATAGCTGGACTTTGTGTTGAGAATCATTCCCCATCTCCAGGGGGATTTCTCTCACCTAATTCAGACCATACCCATGGGGCACCGTTCCCAGTCGATGGGAAGTGCCACCATGTCCCCCTCTGCTGATAAGGGAGAGTTGAAGTGACCAGCTTAGGCTAAAAGTTTGGCAAGGTGAACCCCAAGTCTTTGGATTTTACGTGTCTGTGCTTGCAGCTTCCTCACTGAATCACAGAATCATTAACATTGGAAAGACCACTAAGACCATCCAGTCCAACCACCAACCCATGCCCGTGACCTTGTGACAAAGTCAAACAAGCTTAGGTTCCTACTGAAAAAAAAAAAAGAAAAGTTAGGAGAACCCAAAAAGATAGAGTTTGGGCTCTTGCTCCCCAACCTGAAGTCAACTTCATTAAGCTTTGGGTTTTCATGGAAGCGCTGCACAAAGCAGCAGAGAAGCCAATTGCGAACCAGAGCATCTAGATGAGCTCACTGAGCTCTACTGGCATCAGCCAATGGGGAACCCAGCTGGGAGATGCTTCCTATTGCCCAGAGCTGTCCTGTTGGGACGCTCCAACCAAGTAACACCTTTTTGGAACAACTGCCCCCAAAAGAGACATGCACTCCATGCACAGCCCCAACAGATCTCCCAGTTTTGCAGCATTCCCAACGGCACAATGCTGCAGGGTGCGCAGCTCCAGGAATGGATCTTAAGCAGGAGTCAAACTCTTAGGGTCGTGATAATTCAAAGGGACTTTGGTTTTCACCTTGCAAAACTTGACGGTGTCGGACTTTATATACACCTGACTTTAAGAACGAGCAATATTGCATCTTGTTTGTCCTGGACTGCACGATTCAGAGTACTCAAAAACAAAACAAAACGAAAACCCCAACCCTCTACCGTCAGCAACATTTTTTGCTGCTTACAATTTCATGACAGCACTTTTGGGCTACATTTAATGAAGACAGCAGTATGAGAAACGCTGCCACTGCATCTGGTTTCAATATATTAGCAGCAAGTTATTGTTTAAAGGCTTTGTGGTTTAAGAAAAGAAAAAAAAAAAAAAGAGAGGAAAAAAAAAAAAAAAAAAAGAGTTATATTGCTTTAGATTTCAAAAAAAAAAAAAAAAAAAAAAAAAAAGAGATACCTCCTTTATTAGCTCTCTAACTAGTTGAGCAAGAGTCATCCAGGCCGCAGACAGGCTCTAGCGGGACAGATTTTGGAGCTGGCCGTGCTGATCGCGTGCCACGCTGCGGCTTTTTTTGGCTCGCCGAAGCCACCAAGGGCTACTGTGCAGAGAGCGGCGTCGGGGGAAGGCCCCCATCTGCGGCTGTGGGACCGGCCCTGGTCCTGTTCGCGGAGGCTGCGGGAGAGATGGGTGGGAGGAAAGGCAGGTCTGAGAGCTTCATGCATGCGCCTTGTTTTTTCTGCAGGAGTTTAAGATATTTTCTCCAGATTTTTTATTTATTTATTTATTTTTTTTCCTCCCCCTGCCTTTCCCCAGAAATCGCCTTTCTATGGGAAGTTTTGCCTTTGGGATCCCGAAGAACCGCCTGGCGTTCCCCCCAGCAGCTCTCCTGCAGCCTTGGGTACAGCTACGGCCGCTCTGAGCTCGCTGTTCATTCTCATTTTGCTTTTTCCCCCCCCCCCCCCCCCCATTTTCACCTATGAAGAGAGGTTTGTTTCTGGCCAAACGTTTTCTCTCTTCCGTTATAAAAAGGCCACAGAGCAGAAGGTGAACTCTTGAATATGACAGAGATACTATTTCCAGGAAAAAAAAAAAGAATAGCTAACTTACAAAACTAAGTTTATGCAATAAAGTTATTACATTCTGCTCCTGTCAAGCAGACTCTCATGGAACTTATGTACAGTACATGACAGATTTTAAAACTATTTATACCACAGTTAGAGCAAGACCTTTAATACTCTTGTCTTAAGACAGGGTTTGTTTTTGTTAACTTCTCTTAAAGCTTTAGACAGTTAAATACAGTACATAGATGTTAGCTTTTAAATACAATGCAATATTATGTAACCTTCTGACTAGCTTGAACCATAGACTGGCACCGCTTTTAATCATTTCCGCAGTACAAAATGTTCCTTTCCTGATTTGCTGTGTGTCGGGGGTGGTGGGGGGGGTCGTTTGGGCTCATTTTGCACTGTGGTGCCAGGTCACGGTAATGAGAATCACCCACAGCTAGCGAGTTTGGTAAACCAACCAATGGGTTGGTAAACCAACCAATGGGTTGGTAAACCAGCGGGTTAACGGAGCTGTGTTGGAAGGATTAGGACTGCATGACGCTAAGAGACCAGGAATATGACATTCATATTCGTCCATGGCCAGCACAGATTCATAACACGAATTCCACTGACATCGTTAGGATGTGCAATAGTTGTTAGTGCATCTATCGTCGCCTACCAGCTTGCTACGAACGAGAATCGGCGATTCTCCTGGGTGCCAAATCTTCAGACCTCAATGGCGTTAGTGCTACAGTACTTTAGGGTTTGGTGTCTGAAGGCCTGACCGCTGCACAGTTCTATTTAAGACTAGGATCGTTTGGGATCGCTTTTTGTGGGGAAGAAAGGAGAGATGGGGACATTTTGACGGCAGGAAAGCTGAGACACTGAACACAGACCCATGCAAAAGTTGGTTGGAGAGGAATAGAAAATATTAATGACTAAATCTAAAACCAGTTCCTAGGTGTTATTCAAACTAGCTACAGTACGCTTGGTTCGGGTGCATTACTCTTCTAGAAGAGAGACTTCAGCTTTGGTAGTGCTTAGCATCCCTTACACCCATGGCGCTGCCGAGGCGTTACGCGCTTTCGGCAGAGCTGCGCTTGGCGTGGGCTGGGCTGGACCCCTCACCTCGGAGGTTCCTGAAGTAGAGTTTGAGCTTCTGCGGCTCCGTGATGCGTCTCCTGGCGAAGTCCGTGCGCGGGTGGCCCTGGGCGCAGTGGTCTGTCTGCAGCAGGTGGAAGAGGCTCGCCATGTTGGGCCCGATCTTCTCCATCAAGCTGTCCTTGATGGTGCTCACAGTCTCTTCATCACACTCCAGTAAGCTTCTCACCAGCTTGTTGTAATACCTGCGGGACAGACACCGTCCGTTACTCGGCCTCCCGGCATGACCAGAGAAATGAGGGAAGGGCTGGTCCCCAGCCAACGGCACTGCCCAGGCAACAGAACTACGGAAATCGGAGATTTAAGTAGTTCAGGATACATTCATAGAAACATAGAGGTTGGAATTAGAGTCTTGGAGTAGTTCAGGATGTGTTTGTAGAGTCACAGAGGTCGGAAAAGACATTAAGATCACAGAATCATAGAAACTCTTGAGTTGGAAGGGATCCTTAAAGGCCATCTGGTCCAATCTCCCTGCAGTGAACAGGGACAGCTCCATCAGGTGCTCAGAGCCCTGTCCACCCTGACCTTGGGTGTCTGCAGGGATGGGGCATCCACCCTGAGGAACTAAGTCGATGTAACTGGATTAAGCGTGGGTTTTATTCTGCTCAACACCCCAAGCTTCTAAAGCTTTAGTAAGAAAAATAATGGCTTCTTTCTAATAGGCAGACACTGCCAGGGTGGCCCTTCCTACACAGGAATCCATCCCTGTGCTTCCCAGTACCTCTGAGCAGCTCTGGCCCCATCCCCTTCCCTCCTCCCTTCACCCTCCATGCAGAGAAGGACCGGAGGAGGGAGAAGCAGCTCAGTGCAAGTCAGAGCCTGACAGATGTGTGCGCTCCCTGGGGACAGATCTTTAGGACATACAATTGCCACTTGCGGCGAGCTGACTGTGCATTAAACCACACGCGGGGACCTTCTGCTTCCCCCTGTTGCATGCTTGCCTGCTGCTGCTATCTCAGCCCTGAGCACACGTTCTTTGCAGGAGGAGGGAGCCAGGAAACTGTGCTGATTTGTTTCCCCAGCGCTGCTCGA
Source organism: Numida meleagris (assembly GCF_002078875.1). Classification (NCBI taxonomy): domain Eukaryota; kingdom Metazoa; phylum Chordata; class Aves; order Galliformes; family Numididae; genus Numida; species Numida meleagris. The sequence continues at coordinate 1,154,532 of NC_034429.1, read as the reverse complement.
GCCAAGAGGAGCACGGAGCTACGGGAGCACGCAGCCCTGCGTGCACCTCATGGATCATCCCCCTGCAGGCAGAAAGTTGGGAAAAGAGGGGCAGTCCCATATGTGCTGGGCCACTTCTGCCTGAAAGGACAACAGGGAACTTATTTTAAGCCTTTAAGGTCACGATGACATTTTTTCCACGGGTGCAGAAAAGAGAATAACCTGCAGGAGGAGGAGGGGAAGGAAGAGGGAAATGGGACTTTGCATTCAAGCTCCTTTCCTTGCACTCAGCTCTGCCCTTTTGAGCCATCAGTGGAGGTCAGGTGAGGTTAAATTTCTCCTGCACTCCGAGTACAGGAGCACGGCAGTATTGTCATCTGGATCACGCACAGATGATGATGAATGCATCTGTGCAAACCATACAGGGCACGAGAAGCAGATCCTACTCACTGCCCTGCACCATGCAATCACATCTGTGTGCTTTCCAGTGCTGGAGCTGCAACCCGGTGGCTGCTGATGCCTCTCTAGACTGAGAGCAAAGGCAGCAAGGCTTTCCTCTGCCCCTGCCACGAGATTAAATCGCAGGAAGATGCTATGACCTTTAACTACTTCCTCCTGGCGTCCCAGGCCAAGTGGCACATTCTTATTGTGACGCTATGCTGGGACAGGGGCTGGGAAAGCAGGATGCTTTAGGAGACCTTCATGTAAACTATTAGCTGGGAAATCCTGCTGCTTTTGTTACTCAACATGTCATAATATCCTTTGGCTTCGAGGCGGGCTGGCGGTGGTGGGGGAGGCGTTCCCTCTGCCTGGGGACAGAGCAGCCCTGCGCTAAGCTTGGGAGGAACATCCCATACATGTGCAACACCACTGCTGCTCCCTCTGTGGTCCTTGTCCCCACGTCCCCCTTTGCCCCATTGCCCTGCACCCTTGCAATCCCTGGTGCAAACCGTACAAAATGCTGCTGTTCCACGTCCCAGCCCAAATTTGTTTGGGGGAAGACAGGAGAAAAAGCCACACTGGAGCTCCTGGCTTGGTGGACAATGAGTTCGGTTACCTACAAACTCCCTCATTGGAGGAACTGCCTTCCCCAGTGTATGATTTTCTGGATATCTACAATACAGTTTTCAGTGATGAGTTTATCCCGAAACACCTATATATCATCATCCCACCTGAGCTCACATGGGTCTGAAGGCTCAGTACGCTTCTTGATGAAGTCAAACAGCCACCCCAGAGGAGCTCCAGCAGCCAGCCAACACGTTACATTGCAGCTCGGTCTGTTTGCACTCAAATTCTAAGAGCATATTTACTCAAACTGCTCAAAAAGATCCCTTTTATCCCAATCACAAGACTCAGCACTGATTGTTCCAGGATTTAGAGGAAGAAATCCCTGCCCTTGCAGCGTGACTGCGCAGACTGCAGCAGCTCCCTGAAGCCTCTCTCTGTCCCTTGTCCTTGGAGATGGGGACAGGTCAGGTCTGTGCTCAGATAAAGCACAGAGAGCAGCGTGACGTGGCCATTCCTGCAGGCAGCCTTTGCTAGCAAGGAGGAACAGGGGTGAAACAACCCTAAAAGAGACCATTAGCAACACCAGACTATCTCTAGAATATGATCCACTGGATCATGCCACAATAAGGTTATAGAGTCTGCTCGCTGGTTCCCTTTCAGCCTTCCTAATTCTTCATATCTGGACCTTCATATGGCACCTAGCTCATCTGCTAGGTGCCATGAACCCAAAAAAGAAGAGAACGAAGTTGCAATAGGTTGAGTAGCTCTTATGTGCTCAATCTGATGGATGCTATATTGATCACACTGGACTGGTATTTAAAAGGTCTGTTTGCCATTATTCTGCATTCAAACTAAAAGAACCAACATTTAAACCAGATCCAGGCTTTGAAGTAATGTATGTCCTCTTTAATTTTACAGTTCTCTCCTGGAGATGTTTATAAGCATATTTAGCAAAAAGAGAATCAGAAGAATGCTGGTAAAAATTAACAAGGATTTGAAAAGGCAGAGCATTACAGAGGCTGAGCTGCATGAGGACTCATAAGAAGTTAGAAATGTGAGGAATCAAGTTGACTTTCTCTACGCTTCCCACTTTTGTGTTGGCTCGCGTGATGGGTTGGGTTGGAAGGGACCTCAAAGATTACAGAACCATAGGATGGGATGGGTTGGAAGGGACCTCAAAGATTATAGAGCCATAGGATGCTATGGGTTGGAAGGGACCTTAAAGACCATCCAGTTCCAACTAGATTTTCATGTTGGATTTTGTGGTGCACTTTGGCCACGTACCGGTTTGAAAATTGATTTGGGAGCTGCACGACCTCCGTGATGGCTTCGGGATTCCGCTTCGCAATGCCGCACATGTCCAGCTTGCTGTAGCACTCCTCCTGCACTTCAGAGATCATTCTTTGGAACGTGGAGCACCTCCGGATGGCGAGGAACACCTTGGACGTGACCCCATTGGCAATGCATTTCAAGCTTTCTTTCACAAAAGCTTTTCCCTGCAAACAGAAGCAAACCCTTAAAATGCAACAGATTTCATAGAAAGGGGTGTAATAACAGATGCTCTGCTATGAATGGCTGCTATTAATTACCCTTGCTGCAATTACAGACCTGCTGGAGGCCTCTTACCAAGAGTGGCAGGGAGCTGGACCCCAAGTGCTCGCTGTTATTGCAGGGTAGTTAGGAGGCAGAACACCAAGCTCCTGTTCCCAACAGCTTTAAGCATTGGAAGCATTAGTGTGAGCAGCCCACAGCGTTGGGAGGACCAGCACCAGGGACGGACCTAATCCTACCCTCCACTCTCTGCATACCAGGGGCTGGACACATGGGAGCATGAACATCTGGGGAAGAAAATGATGGAAAAGGGCCTTTGGCAGAACCATCACGCTGTGATATTCTCCTGTTTACCCTGCTGCAGCTCCAGAGGGGCTGATCTGGCCGTGCGTTCCCAGGCCCGGAGACTTCCAATTCAAACCCCAGCCCCGTGCCAGGTCCCACAGTCAGAAGACTCACTTTGTTCGAAGAACGTTTATATTTCCTCCTGAAGAGGAAACTTCGCTCTCCGCCCCACTCAACACTCAACGCTCCCTGCCAAGTCCTCACACATAGAGTACAGTATGTGGAAAATGTAGTGCAGAAAATAGCCCTGAAGGATGCGCTTGTGGCCAAAACCCAACGCCGTGGTTCAGAGGAGCAGCCAAGAAGGGCTGTAAGAAAGGAAGGGTTAAGCCTGCACAGAGGGCAGAGAAATGAAGGCGTACCGTACCTGAGTGTCGAATTTAGCAGCGCTGTAGAGGAAGGACTTGCAGATGTCGTACATTCCGTCCGTGTCGCACGTGGAGTTCTCCAGGCAGGCAAAGGCCCCGCAGCCCACCTGGAGGGCACTGTTCAGGCAGCGAACCACCTCGGCTGCGGAGAGAGGCACAAGGTTAATGCCCATCGCCCTCTCAACTAGCAAGCTGTGGGCCGTGTCATGCCCAACTGTGAGCCAACTGTTCCTTGGGACAGGGGGAGAGAGGACAAAGAGAGGCAAAAGGCTCTGCAAAGTGAGTTGATGACAGAAATCATGGCAATGCAAATTGAGGGATAGAGACTTCAACTACCCAAACGGGTTATTGTGGATTAAAAGAGAGGTGGGAAATGAGTGTCTTTGGGTAGATGGAGACTTGGAGGTCCATCCCAACCTAACTCTCATGGTGCGTACCTATGGCATTACTCAGAGCTCCTGTGGACAAGGGAGAAGCAAGGAGAATGGACCCGCGAGGTCGTCCCTAGGGTCATCGTAGAATGATAGAATGGTTGAGTTGGAAGGGACCTTAATGATCAGAGAACCATAAGATTGGTTGGGTTGGAAGGGACCTTAAAGATCATCTACTTCCAATGTCCTGCCATGTTAATGTTCAGTTCTACAAAGCAGCTGAACAAGGAGCTTGGTGCTAAACACTAACATGGTACCCAGCAATGCACAAGTGTAGCCAAGAACGGTTATGCAGCTGAATATTTGCACAGAGACGCGACATGTGGGCACAGAAAGTTAAGGCAATGGAGATGACCATGCATAATTAACATCTGTGAGGCAGGAGCCAGTCTGAGCAGAGGGGTATCCATGTCATCCCATCTTTTTTAGCGCAGATAGTATGCATTTTAACAATGAATCAGCAGTATTGCCACATGATTGCCCCGAAGTTAGTGGGGATTAACCTTTTTTGGTAAACTGAACATCTGTCCCCTTATGTGTCTGTGCCAGGCATATTCATTACTTTCGCAGATCATGTTACGAGACATTCTTTAGGAAGAAATGCAAACCCAGAGTCTCCCATCGAGATCCTAGGTGTGGGAAAAGTGAGGGTTTGCATTTAGTGGAAGAGGACACACCTTACCAAGAACTAAGTTGTAGCCTAAAGATGTACCTCGTAACTAGGAGAAAATAAATTAAAAAAAATCACCCAATTAACCCCTCCTCACGCTCTGCTCCTGCTTACATGCCTGAAGGGAGAAATATTTGGTAAGATCATCCTCTTCCCAGTTCATAACCTCACAAGTCATTCCCATAATTATGTTTCCACAGGTTCAAATTATAACTTTGCTTTCAGCAGACTTAGTATGCATTAAGCTTTTATTGTTTTAGGCACAGTGCAATAGTGAGACCCTATGTTTCTATAGCAACCAAATACAAAAGGAAATTGAGCAAACACCCTAGTATAATGCTGCAGAGCCTTGCAGATCTAAAATAAGACATCTGTTAATGAGCTCCAAATTAGAGACATAATATCTTTTCAATATACTTAGAAGACAGATTTTTAATTTCCATTGTTCAAGACAATGTGTCCAACTTATCTAAGCATCTACAGTGCGCAAAGTGGAGACTCCAGTGCTGACTTGCCAGCAATTTTTTTTTTTTATCTATTGTAAAAGCAACTTTGCTAAATGTCACAAACGTATTTTTACAGTACCATCGAACTGATAGCAATCAGTTTGTGGAAATAAATGCTCGCGGCGGACAGTTTCTAGGTTACTGCATTCTTCAAAGTCACACATCTCCCCCCCTCTCTGAGCAGACAGATGTTTGGCAGAACAATGGTTCAGCCAAATTTCCACGGATTTTATCAACTTCCTAAAAAGCAAAGAATTTCACTGCAGGGGAGTTGGATGGGATGACCTTTAAGGGTCCCTTCCAACTCAGAAGATTCTATGATTCTACGGATTTAACGCCAAAGTAGAATTGTGATGGGAAAAGAGAGAGATACATGCAAGCAGAAGGGGGAAAAGTGCACAGAACTCATTTAGTAGATGGGGGAGGAGGAGAGAGAATGAATTACATCCTGCAAGCAGAGCACACACCGGTTCCCTGACCCAGCTCTGAAAGAAGCTATGCACCAATATCATCCTCAACCAGCCCCTCACGTTAATGCTTGCTCCTACCAGTTTATAAGGAAAAATAAAAAAAAAATAGAGGAAAAGATAAAAAGAAAAATCAGCAGGAGATACATCTGAAACAGTGGAACCCATCGGGGCTGAGGCTCAGAGCCCTCCTCCTGGCTGTTACCTGAGTTCTGGGCTGCAACCCTGGGCTTCCTGGGGCTCACAGAGTCATTCTGTTCAGCTTCGTAGGACGCGGACGCACTGATCACCAGCAGCAGCAGCAAACCAGACTTTAGGAGCATTCTCTGACAAGTTTCCGCTAAGTGTGGCTTTTTTTTTTGGCTTTTTTTTTTTGCCTGGTTTTTTTTGGCTTTTTTTTTTACCAAGGCAAGCCTGGATTATTTGGCTTTTTTTTTTTTTTTTGGTGTATGGGTTCTTCCACTCCGGCTCGAGCAAAGATGTGGAGCTGGATGGGAATGCAAGGAGCGCGCCCGGGGTTGGGGACCGCTGCCCGGCAATGCGTGGTGACCCCTCCGGCTGCGCTCAATGGGGGACCGGGAGCAGTGCTGAGGGCTTTTATAGCCGCCCTTATCGGTCCCCCGCGGGCTGCCGAGCCAATCGCGAGGCGTTGGGCAGAGCCAATGGCAGAGTGGACTCATTCAAAGCCCTCCGAAAACTGCAACTTCACAGGAAGAATATTTTCCAGCCCATTAAAAGTACCTGCCAAACAACGAGCATCAAAAAGTTCATCGGTGGGAAAGGGAAAAGGGAGGGGGGT